>NC_092372.1:94107993-94381313 GCF_030028105.1 Mobula birostris | reverse complement strand
GTAGAGTGGCTAATGTGGTCCGGTTGTTTTAAACATGTAGCAAAAACAAGCCTAGAAACTACAGGTCAGGGAGCCTGATGGATGGGACGGAGGATGTTGTCTATGTTGTGGATGGTGTCCTGCTGAAGTGTCTCGGACTGGAACGTCGACTGTACTCCTTTCCATAGATGCTGCCTGGCCTGCTGAGTTCCTCCAGCATTTTGTGCCTGTTGCTTGAATGTTGTCTATATAGACTTTTGCAAGGCCTTATGACAGGCTAGTCTGGAAGATTAGCTCTCATGGGATATAGGGAGATGGCAAATTGGATTCATAATTGGCTCAGCAGTAGGAAGCAGAGGGTGATTGTCCAGAATTGTTTCTCAGACTGGATGCCTGTGTTTAGCTGTGTGCCACAGGGGTTGGTGCTTACACCTTTGTTGTTTGTAATTTATATAAACAATTTGGAGGTGAATGTACAAGGTGTGGTTAGTAATTTTGTGGCTGATACTAAAATGTGTTTTGTTGTAGATAGGGTAGAAGGTTTTGAAAATTACACAGGGATATTGATCAATTGGACATAAGGGCTGAGGATTGGCCAATGACTTTCAATCCAGATTACTGTGAGGTATTACATCTTAGTTAGGAAATAAAAACATAAATTGCTGAATATCTCCACTATTTTATGTGGAGACATAGAGTTAATGTTCCAGGTCAATGACTTCTCATCAGAACAGATCCCATCTTCCAACCTTGTAGGTCACAATTCTTCGAGTGTGCATCCGGGAAAATTTCCAGGTAATGGGTTTCTGGCGGGGGCGGGGGAGGCAATGCACACAAAATGATGGAGGAACATCAGTCCCGATGAAGGGTCTCAGCTTTAAACTCCAATTATTTATTCCCTTCCAGAGATGCTGCCTGGCCTGAGTTCCTCCATTTTGTGTGTTACTCTGGATTTCCAACATCTACAGAGTCCCTTGTATTAATAAATTTCTGCCTTTGTCATTCTATTCAGGCAAGAAGTTTCTGTCCCTCATGATCTCTTGAATTTTTTTCCCTGAATTTTCCTCTGATCCTTCTGCCAAGTAACTTAAATATATATCCCCCTCCCCCAACATTAGGAAGGATGTGATTAAGTTGGGAGGGGCAGAAAAGATCCATTGGAATGCTATTGGTGCTAGAGGGCTTGAGTTACGAGAATCTGGAAAGGCTGGGACTGTTTTACCTGGAGCACAGGAGGCAGAGGAGAAACTTTACAAATGTTTATGAAATTATTAAGGGCATTGATGGAGAAAAAGGAGAGTGAGAGAAAGAATGTGTGCATAAAAATAAGTAACAGATGGGGTAGGAGGGGGAGGTGGGGCCTTAGCGGAAGTTAGAGAAGTCGATATTCATGCCATCAGGTTGGAGGCTACCCAGACGGTATATAAGGTGTTGTTCCTCCAACCTGAGTGTGGCTTCATCTTTACAGTAGAGGAGGCCGTGGATAGACATATCAGAATGGGAATGGGATGCGGAATTAAAATGTGTGGCCACTGGGCGATCCTGCTTTCTCTGGCGGACAGAGCGTAGGTGTTCAGCAAAACGATCTCCCAGTCTGCGTCGGGTCTCGCCAATATATAGAAGGCCACATTGGAAGCACCGGACGCAGTATATCACCCCAGCTGACTCACAGGTGAAGTGTCGCCTCACCTGGAAGGACTGTCTGGGGCCCTGAATGGTGGTAAGGGAGGAAGTGTAAGGGCATGTGTAGTACTTGTTCCGCTTACAAGGATAAGGCCAGGAGGGAGATCAGTGGGGAGGGATGGTGGGGGACAAGTGGACAAGGGAGTCGTGTAGGGAGCAATCCCTGCGGAAAGCGGGGAGGGGGGAGGGAAAGATGTGCTTAGTGGTGGGATCCCGTTGGAGGTGGCGGAAGTTACGGAGGATATGTTGGACCCGGAGGCTGCTGGGGTGTTAGGTGAGGACCAGAGGAACCCTATTCCTAGTGGGTTGATGGGAGGATGGAGTGAGAGCAGATGTGCGTGAAATGGGGGAGATGCGTTTGAGAGCAGAGTTGATGGTGGAGGAAGGGAAGCCCCTTTCTTTAAAAAAAGAAGACATCTCCCTCATCCTGGAATGAAAAGCCTCATCCTGAGAGCAGATGCGGCGGAGATGGAGGAATTGCGAGAAGGGGATGGCATTTTTGCAAGAGACAGGGTGAGAAGAGGAATAGTCCAGATAGCTGTGAGAGTCAGTAGGCTTATAGTAGACATCAGTAGATAAGCTGTCTCCAGAGATAGAGACAGAAAGATCTAGAAAGGGGAGGGAGGTGTCAGAAATGGACCAGGTAAACTGGAGGGCAGGGTGAAAGTTGGGGGCAAAGTTAATGCCCCGTCTGGGTAGCCTCCAACCTCATGGCATGAACATTGACTTCTCCAACTTCCACTAATGCCCCACCTCCCCCTCGTACCCCATCCGTTATTTATTTATATACACACATTCCTTTTCTCCCTCTGTTCCTCTGACTATACCCCTTGCCCATCCTCTGGGTTTCCCCCCCCTCCCCCTTTTCCTTCTCCCTGGGCCTCCTGTCCCATGATCCTCTCATATCCCCTTTGCCAATCACCTGTCCAGCTCTTGGCTCCATCCCTCCCCCTCCTGTCTTCTCCTATCATTTTGGATCTCCCCCTCCCCCTCCAACTTTCAAATCCCTTACTCACTCTTCCTTCAGTTAGTCCTGACGAAGGGTCTCGGCCTGAAACGTCGACTGCACCTCTTCCTAGAGATGCTACCTGGCCTGCTGCGTTCACCAGCAACTTTGATGTGTGTTGCTTGAATTTCCAGCATCTGCAGAATTCCTCGTGTTCAGATATTGTCTACTATATTTGTAGATACTAATTTGTCTAACAGAGCAATAACTACTGGCAGGGATCTTTAGAGGCTTTAACAACAGCAGACCTGTTCACACAAAGCCTGTGGAACTATCCATCTGCAGCAATGGCCAGTTTGCCCCAGGATTGTTACAGTATAAATTTGTGTTATGAAATGGTACGAATGATTATTTCTAACTTTCATCTCATGCGTCAGCACTTCAGCACCCATGAAATGGGTTCAGGTCATGAACTTTCACAGCACTTTTTCCTATCATTTCTAACTCCCACATGTCCTCCTTCTCACAGGACTGTCTACAAGTTCTGATGATTTTTCAATATTCTAAAGACTTAAAAAAACCGTTATCCTCTGGTGGTATAGTTCAGGTATGTAGGAACTTAAATCCTCAGCCTGTTCTAGGTCTTGTTGAAAATAAACTTCCATTTATATTCCTTCTTTTATTTTTTTTACTTTGAAAACTCAAAGCAGAAAATACTGGAACCAGTAGCAATTTAGAGTAGAATATAGACAGTTCAGATTAGGATAATTCTATGTATCAAATCAGATATGAATAAATATGTCATATGAGTTGACATAACAGGATCCATAACAGGATCCATGAATGGATTTTAAATGAAAAACATACAATTGCACTTTAAATGACCTATGCCAATTAAATACAAATATCTTACATTATAATGGCACAGAATAAGGCCATTTCTCTCATGCTACTTCGAGTGGAGCAATCCCATTAGTCTAATTCCCCCTCTCCCTACTTCCCTACAATTATTCCCTCTCACACATGTCGATCTACTTCCCTTTGATATTTTTGACAGTAATTACCTTACAGGGTAAATAACTTATCTGCATGTCATTGGTAAAATGGAAAGAAACCCAGGCAGTCACAAAGAGACAGTGGAACTTTTGGACTGACAGCAGTATTTGGAGATGACAGCAGTATTAACTGCTGAGTCACCGTGTCACCTGATAATAGTTTGCATAATATTCATTCCTTGCATGTTATTTTTACTTCCACCAAGTTCATTTATTTGTCTGCTTGTGAAAGGTGAGTGACTGCAACAAAAATCAAACACTGGCATACAAGCAATGTGCAATATACTGCACAGTATACACACTCAGTTGCCAGCCAGTGGTGTTTTTGGCATCTGCACCAGATTTCAAGACGAGTGGTCCCGGTTTCGAATCGGCCAGCTCCTTGCACGCTTTCCATCGGTGCTGGGTTGAGCACTGGGCTAGTAACTCGGCCTCATAAAAAAACAGACACATGCTAAAAGAGATGGCAAGGTTGCCACCTGATTGGCCGGAAGGCACAAAGAGCAACCACTGCAAACTCCTGACTAAAGGCTCAAAATTTTTTATGACCATTGTAGAGGAGGTACAGGAGCCTGAAGACCCACACTCAGTGTTCTAGGAACAGCTTCTTCCCCTCTGCCATCAGATTTCTCATTAGTCCATAAACACTACCTTGTTATTTGACTTTTACTCTATTGAATTATTTTGTAACTTATAGAAATCAGAATCAGGTTTATTATGGCATGTGACATGAAATTTGTTAACTTAGCAGCAGCAATTCAATGCAATACATAATCTAGCAGAGAGAGAAAAAAATAAAATAAAACAATAATAATAAATAAACAAGTAAATCAATTACGTTTATTGAATAGATTTTTTAAAATGTACAAAAACAGAAATATTGTATATTTTTTTAAAAAGTGAGGTAGTGACCAAAGCTTCAAAGTCCATTTAGGAATCGGATGGCAGAGGGGAAGAAGCTGTTCCTGAATCGCTGAGTGTGTACCTTCAGGCTTCTGTACCTCCTACCTGATGGTAACAGTGAGAAAAGGGCATGCCCTGGGTGCTGGAGGTCCTTAATAATGGACTCTGCCTTTTTGAGATATCGCTCCCTAAAGATGTCCTGGGTACTTTGTAGGCTAGTGGTCAAGATGGAGATGACTAGATTTACAGCCTTCTGCAGCTTCTTTTGGTCCTGTGCAGTAGCCCCTCCATACCAGACAGTGATGCAGCCTGTCAGAATGCTCTCCACGGTACAACTATAGAAGTTTTTGAGTGTATTAGTTGTCATGCCTAATCTCTTCAAACTCCTAATGAAGTATAGTCGCTGTCATGCCTTCTTTATGACTACATCATTGTGTTGGGACCAGGTTAGATCCTCAGAGATCTTGACACCCAGGAACTTGAAACTGCTCACTCTCTCCACTGCTGATCCATCTATGAGGATTGGTGTGTATTCCTTCATCTTACCCTTCCTGAAGTCCATAGTCAGCTCCTTTGTCTTACTGACGTTGAGTGCCAGGTTGTTGCTGCGGCACCACTCCACTAGTTGGCATATCTCACTCCAGTACACCCTTTCGTCACCACCTGAGATTCTACCAACAATGGTTGTATCATCAGCAAATTTATAGATGGTATTTGAGCTATGGCCTAGCCAAAGAGTCATGTGTGTATAGAGAGTAGAGCAGTGGGCCAAGCACACACCCAGTGCCAGTGTTGATCGTCAGCGAGGAGGATATGTTATCACCAATCCACACAGACTGTGGTCTTCTGGTTAGGAAGTTGAGGATCCAATTGCAGAGTGAGGTACAGAGGCCCAGGTTCTGCAACTTCTCAATCAGGATTGTGGGAATGATGGTATTAAATGCTGAGTTATGGTCGATGAGGAGCATCCTGACATAGGTGTTTGTGTTGTCCAGGTGGTCTAAAGCCCTGTGGAGAGCCATTGAGGTTGCATCTGCCATTGACCTATTCTGGTGATAGGCAAATTTCAATGGGTCCAGGTCTTGTACTGTACTGCTGCCACCGAACAACATACGTCAGTAGTAATAACATGAGGAAATCTGCAGATGCTGGAATTTCAAGCAATACTCATAAAAGTTGCTGGTGAACGCAGCAGGCCAGGCAGCATCTATAGGAAGAGGTACAGTCGACATTTTGGGCTGAGACCCTTTGTCAGGACTAATTGAAAGAAGAGTTCGTAAGAGATTTGAAAATGGGAGGGCGAGGGGGAGATCCGAAATGATAGGAGAAGACAGGAGGGGGAGGATGGAGCCAAGAGCTGGACAGTTGATTGGCAAAAGGGATATGAGAGGATCATGGAACAGGAGGCCTAGGGAGAAAGAACAGGAGGGGGGGAAACTAGAGAATGGGCAAGGGGAATACTGTGACCACTGGAAGGTGGCCACGCATTTTAATTCCACGTCCCATTCCCATTCTGATATGTCTATCCACGGCCTCTTCTACTGTAAAGATGAAGCCACACTCAGGTTGGAGGAACAATTCCCTATATTCCGTCGTGAGTAGCCTCCAACCTGATGGCATGAACATTGACTTCTCTAACTTCCACTAATGCCCCACCTCCCTCTCGTACCCCATCTGTTATTTATTTATGTACACACATCTTTTCTTTCTCTCTCCTTTTTCTCCCTATGTCCCTCTCACTATACCCCTTGCCCATCCTCTGGTTTTTTCTGCCCCTCCCCCTTTTCTTTCTCCCTAGGCCTCCTGTCCTATGATTCTCTCATATCCCTTTTGCCAATCAACTATCCAGCTCTTGGCTCCATCCCTCCCCCTCCTGTCTTCTCCTATCATTTTGGATCTCCCCCTCCCCCTCTCACTTTCAAATCTCCAACTAGTTCTTCTTTCAGTTAGCCCTGACAAAGGGTCTTGGCCCGAAACGTCGACTGTACCTCTTCCTATAGATGCTGCCTGGCCTGCTGCATTAACCAGCAACTTTGATATGTGTTGTCAGTAATGATAAACCTGATTCTGATTCTCATTCTGAGGACAGTAATCTGTGAACAAGCCATATCCTTCTCCATAACTATTAAAAATAATAGAATTATGGTCACTGGACCCCAAGTGCTCACCAACACACTCTTCCGCCACTTGCCCTTCCTCATTTCCCAGGAAGAGGTCCAGAGTTGCACTATCTCTATTAGTTCCATTTGTTGATAAAGGAAGCTTTCTTGGACATGTTTCACAAATTCCACTGTAAAAGCCTTTTTACACTTTGCTTGGCTCAGTCAACATTAGAGAAACTAAAATCTCCTACTAATACTACCCTTATACTGTATGCTTATAACTAGCTGGCATCTCCCTACATATCTGCTACTCCAATCCTTGCTGACTATTGGGAGTCTGTAATACAATCCCATCAGATTAACATTCCCTTCTTGTTTCTATATTCTACCCATATGGCGGGACTGGTTGATCTCCCAAGAACGTTCTATCTAATGAAAGGAGAAGAGAATGAAGGGGATTTCAGTGATGAGAGACTGAATGACAAAAGTTGTGGTGGTGCTAGCTGAGAGACTGTGATAAAGGCTTTTATTCGCGCATGTGCTTTCTGGAGGATGGATAAGTTAAAGGAGATGAAAAAAATGGAGGGGAAAATAATAATGCCAAATTAAAGAGAGAGCTCGAAATACCTATCAGGTCAATCAGCAAATGTCGAGAGAGGAAAAAACTGTATTAACATAAAAGTGATGACATTTCATCAGAGCTCACAGTTCTGACTCAAACCAGAAAAACCAGTTTTGGAAACTTTGAATACAAAATACAAAACTTTGAAAAAAAAGAAATTAAGAAGAAAATGGAAGGTCCAAGTATTTTAAAATCTGAAGTTCATAGTGCAATAAATAAGATGAAGAAAGGAAAGGCAGCAGGTCCTGATGAATTAGTAATAGAACAAATTATCGCCCTTGAAGATTATGGAATTGAAAATCTTACTGATTTAATCAATGACATTTATAAGACTGGAATAATACCAGAAAAGATGAAAAAAATCAGTATTTTTCACTCTTCCTAAGAAACCTGGAGCAATAGAATGTGAATTACATAGGACCATAAGTTTAATGAGTCATATCACTAAGATACTTCTAAGAATTTTGACGATGAGCTATAAGTAAGATACAAGCTGAAATACATAGAACATAGAATAGTACCGCACAGTGTTGTGCCGACCCTCAAACCCTGCCTCGCATATAAGCCCCCACCTTGAATTCCTCCATATACCTGTCTAGTAGTCTCTTAAACTTCACTAGTGTATCTGCCTCCACCACTGACTCAGGCAGTGCATTCCACACACCAACCACTCTCTGAGTAAAAACCCTTCCTCTAATATCCCCCTTGAACTTCCCACCCCTTACCTTAAAGCCATGTCCTCTTGTATTGAGCGGTGGTGCCCTGGGGAAGAGGCGCTGGCTATCCACTCTATCGATTCCTCTTATTATCTTGTACACCTCTATCATGTCTCCTCTCATCCTCCTTCTCTCCAAAGAGTAAAGCCCTAGCTCCCTTAATCTCTGAACAAAATGCATACTCTCTAAACCAGGCAGCATTCTGGTAAATTTCCTCTGTACCCTTTCCAATGCTTCCACATCCTTCCTATAGTGAGGTGACCAGAACTGGACACAGTACTCCAAGTGTGGCCTAACCAGAGTTTTATAGAGCTGCATCATTGCAAGTACGGAGGAAGAACTACAAAACTTAATTGATATAGTTGTTGAAGAAAGTGCAAAAATGGGTCTATCTATCAATTGCAAAAAGACAATGTATGGTGATATCCAAAAGGAAGGGGAATCCTATCTGCAGGCTGAGAATAAACGGGGAAGACATAAAACAAGTACAGATCTTTTGCTACTAGAAAGCTGGGTGACATCAGATGGCAGGTGTGACATGGACATCAAAAGAAGAATAAGGATGGCAAAAGATACCTTTACGAGACTGAAGAGTATACTGACCAACACTAAACTAGGCATGACAACCTGCCTCAGAGTACTGAAATGTTATGTTTATCCAGTTATGTTATATGGCTCAGAATGTTGGACAATATCTAGTAACATGAGGAAACGAATTGAAGCAGCAGAGATGTGGTTTTTGAGAAGGATGCAAAGAATATCATGGACAAAATGAATATCTAATGAGGATGTCATGAACAGAGCAAACACAAAAAGAGAAATAATGTATGAGATTATAAAAAGGCAACGTGACTTAATTGGACATGTGATTAGGAAAGAGGAATTAGAATGCACGGTAATTATGGGAAAGATTGAAGGGAAGAAAGCAAGAGGAAGGCAAAGACAAATGATGATGGAGACAGCAGCCAGAGAACTGGCAATGAATACCAATGACTTGATCCACTTGACCTGAAACAGGAGTGTGTGGGCCATGGCAGTCAAAACTCAAACTAGGCATGGCACCTGATGATGATGATGATGATGAAGAGACGGGTTCTGAAATTTTCAGAGTGCTGTATCTTTTCTAGTGCCTGGTTAGGTACTATTCCTCAAGTTTATAGAGTCATGGAGAAGTACAACACAGAAGCAGGCCATTCGGCCCATCTAATCCATGCCAAAACCATATGAACTGTCTACTCCCATCGACCCACACCAGGACCCTAGCCCTCCATACCCCTACCATCCATGTACCTGTCCAAACCTCTCTTAAACATTGAAATTGAGCTCGCATGTACCACCTGCATTGGCAGCTCATTCTACACTCTCACGACCCTCTGAATAAAGAGGTTCCCCTCATGTTCTCCTTAAACTTTCAAACCTTTCACCCTTAACCCATGACCTCCAGTTGTAGTCCCACCCAACCTTAGTGGAAAAAGCCTACTTGCATTTACCCTATCTATAGCCTTTATGTCTTTATTAACAAGGGACAGAAAACACAAAGTGGGAGTGGGATGGAGAATTAGAGATGGGCAACTTGAAGCTCAGTATCATCCTTGAAGACTGAAGGGGAGTGTTCTGCAAGGCAGTCACCCAATCTGCCTTTGGCTTTTTCTCTTGAGCACTGCCATCTCCCATTAATTTGAATAAGAATTTGTATTTGCAATAGATTTAACTCAACACGGAATCAAGAGCAGATCACCTCCGAAAGTTGGGAGCTATGTGGAAGGACATGAGGAGTAGAACAGAACAGCATAGGGTTAAAGGGAAATTGTCACTGCCTATTAAAATCATAAATATTTCAGCATTGTATCTACTCTTTTATATCTATTATATTGCAATCTGCCTGCTTTTACTGAATCCTTTTAAATCCAATCTTGTGTCATCAGAGGGAGAAAATTATTAGTGATAAGTTACAGAGAGGGTGGGAAAAATTGGTATTGGATTGGACAAAGGGAATATCTCCAGGAAAAGCCAGGTTTGCGATGATAATGGTAATGGTAGATGAATTCACTATGCAGATAAGAAAGGGAGAAAGAGAGGGGGAGGGAGAAAAAAATGTGCATGTCTTACTAAAAGTAAGAATAAGGTAGGCACAGTATTCCTGGCTCCATGTTTGCCTTTCAATTAGTTTCATGTTTTGGAGTTACAAAACGTAACAGTGGCAACGAGGATGTTTTTAAACAAACCCGAGATGACAACTTACCAGTTGAAGTGCAGCATGTTCTTTCTTGAAAGTAATGCACGAACATTTAGAACCAAAACCAGTGTTGATTGCAGAACGCTTTAGGTTTCCTAAGCAGAATCAAAAGAAAGGGGAGTCCACTTCAGTGTACATGGCAGAATTGAAGACACTGTCCAAGCATTGTTAGCTCAGTGATGGGCTTAGTGATGCACTGAGAGATCGTTTAGTTTGTGGAATCTTACAAGAAAGCATTCAAAAACAGCTCTGAACTGAAGCACAACTCACATTTAAAAGAGCAGCTGAACTTGCAAACATGGAGTTGGGAACTGAGTTTCAGTTGAGAGTGAAAGTGAGCATGGACAAATTTCTAACATCTAAACAGAAACCAGCCTGAACAAACAAATTGTGTTACCTTTGTGGCAGGGGCTGTACCAATGCAGGTTAAAGGTGAAACTTGCAGAAAATGCAACAAAGTAGGACACATACAAAGATCATGTCAGGCAGGGAAAAAAAATGGACTGCAAAAGGAAGAGAAGATTTTTAAAAAATCAAGACACATTTTCAAAAAGAGCACTAATCTGCATGTTGTTGATGAAAAATCTGATAATGATGAGAGTGACACAGCACTGGATACCCTTGAGATTTACAATGTAAAAACTAACATGACACAAGCAGTATGGTTTACACCAGAAGTGAACGGCAAATTAATTAAAATGGAATTGGACACTGGCTCGGCTGTTTCTGTCATCCCACAAAATTGAGTTTGAACAGCATTTCAAAGATACTGAACTGACGCCTGCAAATATCCAACTCAGAACCTATACTGGAGAAAAGATAATTCCTGTAGGAATGACATTCATAGCAGTGAAATACAACAACCAACAAACCACATTGGGCTTGTATGTAGTAAAACAAGAGAGCATGATTGGCTGAGACAACTGCAACTTAATTGGAAATCCATTCACCATTTGCATGCCGCACACCCTGCAATAGAGCCAACTGAAAATGAATTAAGAAAGGTACTGAATGACGCCACAGCAGTGATCGAGGATGGCATTGGAAAACACAAACATATTGAGGGTAAAATAGTGTTAAATGAAAATGCCACACCCAAGTTTTACAAAGTCTGATGGTTAATGCCAGCGGTCCCAGTAGCCAAGAAAGATGGGTCTGTCAGGATCTGTGGTGATTTTAATGTCACTACCAACTCAGTACTGAAAGTAGATCAATACTCTCTCAAGCAACACACATCAAAGTTGCTGGTGAACACAGCAGGCCAGGCAGCATCTCTAGGAAGAGGTACAGTCGACGTTTCGGGCCAAGACCCTTCGTGAGGGCTAACTGAAGGAAGAGTTAGTGAGAGATTTGAAAGTGGGAGAGGGAGGGGGAGATCCAAAATGATAGAGGAAGACAGGAGGGGGAGGGATGGAGCCAAGAGCTGGACAGGTGATTGGCAAAAGGGGATATGAGAGGATCATGGGACAGGAGGCCCAGGGAGAAGGAAAAGGGGGATGGGGGAAAAAAGCCAGAGGATGGGCAAGGGGTATAGTCAGAGGGACAGAGGGAGAAAAAGGAGAGAGGGAGAAAGAATGTGTGTATAAAAATAAGTAACAGATGGGGTACGAGGGGGAGGTGGAGCATTAGCGGAAGTTAGAGAAGTCAATGTTCATGCCATCAGGTTGGAGGCTACTCAGACGGAATATAAGGTGTTGTTCCTCCAAACTGCCCAGTCTGCCCAGGCGCTCAGTATTACCTGGATGACATGATTGTTGTGAGTTTGGAAGACATGAGTGTTGTGAGTAAGGATGACATAATTGTTATGAGTAAGGATAACAAGGAACATTTCCAAAGTCTCAAGACAGTGCTAAAAAGATTAGAAGTTTATGGGGTCAGGGCACGATGCAACATGTGTGAATTCTTTAAACCAAGTATCACTTAATGTCGTCACACTGTTGACGCATGAGGATTACACAAGTGTACTGAAAAAATTCGGGCAATGGTAGATGCCCCAAGGCCAAAGGTGATGTCAGACACTGTACTCACACATCACGATCCACATCGTCCAGTGAAGCTTGCCTGTGATGCCTCACCTTATGGGATAGGTTCAGTCATGTCATATATGAGTGATGGAAGTGAATTCCCCATGGCCTTTGCATCACACTCCCTTACCGCTACAGAGAAAAGTTACACACAGATTGACAGAGAGGCCTTGAATCTGGTTTGGGATGTAAAACCTTTCATCCAGTACCTGCGTGGGCGAGTGCTTACCCTCATTACTGACCATCAACCACTGGTGTCCATTCTCGACCCACAGAAGGGAGTTCCACTAACAGCAGCACGAATGCAGAGATGGGCTCTGTTTCTTGGAGGACACAATTACAAGATCGAATTCAAGAGGACAACTAATCATGGAAATGCTGATGGATTGTCCCATTTACCCTTGGTAAAGGAAGTACCTTAACATTGACAGAGATTGCCTTAGGTGGGGATTGAGAGTTGTTGTACCGTCCAAGATGCGAGCTGAAGTGTTGGAGGAGCTACATCCCAGTCATCTAGGCAAGGTGAAGATAAAAGCATTGACTTGAAGCTCTGTCTGGTGGCCTGCGATAGGTCAGTGGAGCGAGCAGCTCGCCATACACTGGGATGCCAACACGTCCAGAGGATGCCAAGAGCAACACCTCTCCATCTCTGGGAATGGCCTGCATTGGCCTGGCAGAGTATTCGTGGGGATTTTGGCAGACCATTCATTGGTATAAATTACTTGATTGTAGTGGATGCAGCTACAAAGTGGCCAGTATCAAATTAAAAGCTCATGTACAAAGTCGCAAAGAGTAGTGGGAGACTGGAGGATTGGGAAAACTTTAAAAAGCAACAGAGAACAACTAAACAAGAAATAAGGAAAGGAAAGATGGAGTATGAAAGTAAATTAGCACAAAATATAAAAACAAATAGCAAAAGTTTTTATAAATATATAAAGCGGAAGAGGGTGGCTAAGGTCAACGTAGGTCCCTTGGAAGACGAGAAGGGGAAATTGATATTGGGTGTTAAGGGAATGGCTGAGGCATTGAACAACTATTTTGTGTGAGTTTTCACGGTGGTGGGCACGTCTAATATGCCAAAGAAGAATGTTGTGGATGAAATGGGAGGTGAGGACCTCGATAAAATCACTGTCACTAAAGAGATAGTGATGAACAAACTAAAGGGCCTGAAGGTAGATAATTCCCCTGGTCCTGATGGGATGCATCCCAGGGTGCTGAAGGAATTAGCGGACGTTATAGTAGACGCATTGGTAATCATTTATCAAAACTCTCTAGACTCTGGCAGGTCCCGGCAGATTGGAAGACAGCAAATGTCACGCCACTTTTTAAAAAAGGATGCAAGCAAAAGACGGGCAACTATAGGCCACTTAGCTTAACATCTGTATTTGGGAAAATGCTTGCAGTTGTCATTAAAGAAGAAGTAGTGAAACGTTTAGGAAAGAGTGGTTCCATTAGACATACGCAGCATGGATTCAGAAAGGGCAGGTCTTGTTTGACAAACTTACTGGAGTTCTTTGAGGACATAATGAGTGCAGTGGATAGAGGGGAACAGGTGGATGTCGTATACTTGGATTTCCAGAAGGCGTTCGATAAGGTGCCACACAAGAGACTTATAAATAAGATATGGATGCATGGAGTTGGAGGAAGTGTTTTGGCATGGATAGTGGATTGGTTAACCGATAGAAGGCAGAGAGTTGGTATAAATGGGTGTTTCTCCAGTTGGCAGTCTCTGGTGAGTGGGATATCGCAGGGGTCAGTGCTGGGCCCGCAGCTGTTTACCATTTACATTGATGATTTGGAAGAGGGAACTGAGTGTAGCATAGAAAGATTTGTTGATGACACTAAACTGAGTGGAAAAGCAAATTGTACAGAGGATGTGAAGAGTCTACAGAGGGATATAGATAGGTTAAGTGAGTGGGCCAAGGTCTGGCAGATGGAATACAATGTTGGTAAATAAGAGATTATCCACTTTGGAAGGAATAATAGAAGAGCAGATTATTATTTAAATGGTGAAAGATTGCAGCATGCTGTTGTGCAGAGAGACTTGGGAGTGTTTGTGCATGAATCGCAAAAAGTTGGCTTGCAGGTACAACAGGTTATTAAAAGGCAAACGGAATGTTGGCCTTCATTGCTAGTGGGATTGAATTCAAGAGCAGGGAGGTCATGCTGCAACTATGCAGGGTACTGGTGAGGCCGCACCTGGAGTACTGTGTGCAGTTCTGGTCTCCATACTTAAGGAAGGATATACTGGCTTTGGAGGCAGTGCAGAGGAGGTTCACCAGGTTGATTCCAGGGATGAAGGGGTTAACCTATGAGGAGAGATTAAGTCGCCTGGGACTATACTCTCTGGAGTTCAGAAGACTGAAAGGGGATCTTATAGAAACATACAAAATTTTGAAGGGGATAGATAAGATAGAAGTAGGAAAGTTGTTTCCATTGGCAGGTGAGACTAGAACTAGGGGACATTGCTTCAAGATTCAGGGGAGAAGATTTAGGACGGAGATGAGGAGAAACTGTTTTTCCCAGAGAGTGGTGAATCTGTAGAATTCTCTGCCCAAGGATGCAGTTGAGGCTTCTTCACTAAATATATTTAAGAAACAGTTAGATAGGTTTTTAACATAGTAAGGGAATTAAGGGTTATGGGGAAAAGGCAGGTAGATGGAGCTGAGTTTATGGACAGATCAGCCACGATCTTATTGAATGGCGGGACAGGCTCAATGGGCCGGATGGCCTACTCCTGCTCCTATTTCTTATGTTCTTATGTTCAAAAATGTTCCCGATTGCTTTCACTACAGCCTTACACACTGTTGATGTGTTAAGAAGCCTCTTCTCAAGGACTGGTGTTCCAGAACACTTAGTCAGTGGCAATGGCCACAGTCTGTTGTGGAACAATCCAGTCATTCCTGAAAATAAATGGAATAAGACATATAACATTTGCACCGTACATCCAGCTACAAATGGTTTGGCAGAAGGCTTTGTCCAGAGTTTAAAGAATGCACAGTGAGCAATGTCAGCAAAATACACTACATTGACACTGAATCAGAAGCTTGTTGATTTCTTCCTTGTATATCACCATGTACCACACACTGCACAACCAACAGCTCACCAGCTAAGCTGTTCCTGGGTCATCCCTTGTGCTCCCACTTGGATCTCCTCAAACCCAATCTCAGAAGGAGTATGCAGGACAAACAGTGAGACAATTTCAGGGTTCCTCAAACAAGGGGGTTCGATGTTTCGCTCCTGGACAAGCAGTCCTGGTGAGGGACTACAGAGATGATCAAAAGTGGGTATTTGGGTGTCCAGAGCTGCCAGAGCAGTCCCAGAGTCAACTCCTACAACCACCATGGAGGAGGCCCCAGAACCTGAGATTGATTCACAACGATATGTCTCACCTGCCAAGCAGAGCAACCCTAACCCTCCCCACTGTCAGGAAAGACGTAATGCCACAAGAGTATGAAATTCTCCGCAACAATTAAATCTTTAAGCTTGAATGGGACAATTTAAAGTTTAGACTGTGCATGTACATAATACTGTGTATTTAATATTTGAGTAATATTGTAAATATATTATTTCACTAAGCATTCTTTGCAGTTTACATAATTCATCACTGGTTATATGTAAAAGTACATGAATGGCATACATCATTACACCACCACATCATATGTGTGCACCTCACTAAAAGTAAGAAGGAAGTACTGTAAATACATTATTCCCAGCTCCATGGTTTTGTTTTAATTAGTTTTATGTTTTGGATTTACAAAGCATAACAGTAGAAATACCAAGAAGGAGGTGTGAAAGATGTGATTCAAAGTTCAAATTCCAAAATAAATTTATTATCAAAGTGTGTGTGTACACACACACATACATACGTATACAGTATATATACATATATATATATATATATATATATGTGTGTGTGTGTGTGTATATATATATATCACCTTATACTACCTCGAGATTTATGTCTTTGCGGCTTTCACTTCACTTCTGGGGTGCCTTGAGACAGTGATCTCATGCTTGATGGATATAATTAAATATTCCCCTTTCAGCCTGCTACAGCTGAGAGTCACAACTGCTTCCGAGGTCCATACAGTCTTAATGCGATTGAATAATCTATCGCTGCTTAATGCCGACGGAAATGATGCCGATTGTGGCTGTAATTCTCGCCGGACGCCTCATAAGAAACATGGCTGCCAGTCGCGGGGCTGGCAAACATATCATCACTAGTAAATAAAATTGAAGACCTCAGAGCAACGGCGCTATATCAGAGGGACATTAGGAGTTCTTGTGTTCTTTGTTTCATGGAATCTTGGTTAACCCCTTCCATACCAGACACAGCGATTCAGATTGACGGATTCACTGTACACTGTCAGGGTAGGACTGTTGAATCTCTCAGAAGCAGAGGTTGAGGTGTGTGCCTCTTGGTGCTCTAATGTATCACGTTGTCCCGATTCTGCTCACCAGACCTGGAATATCTCGCAATTAAGTGCTGTCTATTTTACCTGCCGCGGGAGATTTCTGTGATCGTTTTGGTAGCGGTGTACATTCCACCTCAGGCCAATGTCAAACAGGCTTTTCCAGAGACACCCGGCAAAAGGAGGTTTCATGAGCAACAGGATCGACATGCACGAAACAGCACACCCTGATGCCTTCACCATCACTTTGGGGGATTTTAACCAGGGCAGCTTGAAAAAGTCACTAAATAATTACCATCAACAAATCACTTGCACCAGAGGAAACAACACACTGGACCACCGTTACACCACCATCACACCACCATCAAGAATGCTTACCATGCTACTCCACATCTATACTTCAGGAAGTCTGATCACCCAGCTGTACCTCTACTCCCTGAGTATAGGCAGAGACTAAAGACTGCAGCACCAGTAGTGAGGACCGAGAAGGTATGGACAAGGGAAGCACAGGAACGCCCACAGGACTGCTTTGAATCAGTGGACTGGACCGCATTCAGAGATTCATCTTTGAATCTGGATGAGTATGCTGCAGTTGTTACCAACTTCATTGAAACCTGTGTGGACGAGTGTGTACCTATGAAAATTTGCTGTACATTCCCAAACCTAAAGCCATGGATGAACCAGGAGGTTCATCGTCTGCTGAGTGTTAGATCTGTGACATTTAAATCTGATGACCCAGGTCAGTACCAGAAAACCAGATATGACTTGCGGAGGACTATTTCAAGAGCAAAGAAACAACTCTGAGCAAGGCTGGAGGCAACATCCGATGCACGTCAACTCTGGTAGGGTTTGCAGGACATTACTTCCTACAAAGTGAAACCCAATAGCATGAATGGCAACGATGCTTCACTACAAGAGTTCAACGCCTTTTCTGCATGCTTTGAAAAGGAGAATATAACTACAGCTGTGAAGATCCCTGCTGCACTTGACGACCCTGTGATCTCTGTCTCAGAGGCTGATGTTAGGCTGTCTTTCAGGAGGGTGAACCCTCGCAAGGTGGCAGGCCCGGAAAGAGTACCTGGTAAGGCTCTGAAGACTGTGCCAACCAACTGGTGGGAGTATTCAAGGACATTTTCAACCTCTCACTGCTATGGGCAGAAGTTCCTACTTGCTTCAAAAAGGCAACAATTATACCAGTGCCTAAGAAAAATAATGTGGGCTGCCTTAATGACTATTGCCCGGTAGCACTCACATCTACTGTGATGATATTTTTTGAGAGGTTGGTCATGACTAGACTGAACTCCTGCCTCAGCAAGGACCTGGACCTACTACCATTTGCCTATCTCCACAACAGGTCTATTGCAGACACAATCTCAATAGCTCTTCACGCGGCCTTAGATCATCTAGGCAATACAAACACCTATGTCAGGATGCTGTACGTTGACTATAGCTCAGCATTTTTAACACCATCATTCCTACAATCCTGATCAATAAGTTACAGACAAGAGAAAATCTGCAGATGCTGGAAATCTGGGTTTCCATACAAAGTGCTGGAGGAACGCAGCAGGCCAGGCAGCATTATGGAAAAGAGTATCGTTGACGTTTCGGCCAGAGACCCTTCATCAGGACCAGAAGTTACAGAACCTGGGCCTCTGTACCTCCCTCCGCAACTGGATCCTTGACTTCCTAACCGGAAGACCACAATCTGTGTAGATCGGTGATTATATCTCCTCCCCACCAATCAACACTGATGCACCTCAAGGGTGTGTACTTAGCCCACTGCTCTATTCTCTCTATGCCCATGACTAGGTATAGCTCAAATACCATCTATAAATTTGCTGATGATACAACCATTGTTGGTAGAATCTCAGACAGAGATGAGAGGGCGTACAGGAGTGAGATATGCCAGCTAGTGAGTGGTGTCGCAGCAACAACCTTACACTCTACATCAGTTAGATGAAAGAGCTGAATGTGGACTTCAAGAAGGTTAAGACGAGGGAAGAGATTTGATTTGTCACCTAAAACACTCGAAATCTGTAGATGTATCATGGAGAGCCTTCTGACAGGCTGCATCACAGTCTGGTATGGGCAGAGAGGGGGCTACTGCACAGGACCAAAAGAAGCTACAGAAAGTTGTAAAATTAGTCAGCTCCATCTTGGGTACTAGACTCCATAGTATCTAAGACATCCTCAAGGAGCGGTGTCTCGGAAAGGCAGCATCCGTCATTAAGGACCTCCAGCACCCAGGGCATGCCCTCTTCTCACTGTCACCATCAGGTAGGAGGTACAGAAGCATGAAGGCACACATTCAGCGATTCAGGAACAGCTTCTTCCCCTCTGCTATCCAATTCCTAAATGGACATTGAACCCATGAACACGACCTCACTTTTTAAACAACATATTATTTTCTGTTTTTACACTACTTTAAGCTATTTGATATACAGTACATATATACTTACTGTAATTGATTTACTTATCTTTTCTTTCTATATCACCATGTATTGGATTGTTCTGCTGCTGCTGCTGCTAAATTAACAAATCTCACAACACAGCCAGTGATAATAAACCTGATTCTGATTCTAAATAGAAAGAAATACAATAGAGTCAATGGAAAAAAATTGCATATGAGAGAGGTGGACAAACAACTAAATTCAAATTCAAATTCAGAAAACTTTATTGTCATTCTAACCATACATCAGCTCTGCAGGGTAGAATGAGACAGCGTTTCCCAGGAGCAGTACAATCATAACATAACAAACGCAACACTAAATAATAAACATAACAATAAATAGTAAAACACAACAGCCACATGTCAGTTAAAATCAGTTATAAGTGTCCAGTGCAAGTTAAAAGTGTCCAAAGCAGAGTCAGGTAGAGCAGCTATTTAGCAGTCTGACAGCCTGTGGGAGGAAGCTGTTTAGTAGCCTTGTGGTTTTAGTTTTGATGCTCCTGTAACGTTTGCCTGATGGCAGAAGAACAAACAGTTCATGGGGAGGGTGTGAGGGGTCTTTAATGATGTGTCGTGTCTTCTGGAGGCATCGACTCTGAAAGAGGTCTTGGACAGAAGGTAGGGAGACCCCAATAACCTTCTCTGCTCCCCTAACCACCCTCTGCAAGGCTTTTTTGTCGACAGCACTGCAGCTGGAGTACCAGGTTGTGATGCAAAAGGTCAGCACACTCTCAACCACGCCTCTGTAGAATGTAGTTAAGATGTTAGTGGGGAGTGATGCTTGTTTAAGCTTCCTCAGAAAGTGCAATCTCTGCTGGGCCCGTTTCACCATCCCAGTGGTGTTCCTGGATGAGGTGAGATTGTCCGAGATCTGCACCCCAAGGAACTTGATGTACTTAGCCCCCTGTTCTACTCACTTTACACCTATGACTGTGTGGCTAAGTACAGCTCCAACACCTTATACAAGTTTGCTGATGACACCACTGTGGTGGGCTGTATCAAAGGTGGTGATGAATCAGCATACAGGAGGGAGATTGAAAATTTGGCTGAGTGATGTAATAACAATAACCTCTCACTCAATGTCAGTAAGACCAAGAAACTGATTGGAAACTTCAGGAGGGAGAAACCAGAGATCCATGAGCCAGTAATCATCGGAGGATCAGAGGTGGGGAGGGTCAGTAACTTCAAGTTCTTTGGTGTCACTATCTCAGAGGACCTGTCCTGGACCCATCGTTTAAATATTATTGTGATGAAAGCACGACAGGGCCTCCACTTCCTCAGGAGTCTCTGGAGATTTGGCATGTCATTGAAAACCTGGGCAAGCTTCTACAGATGTGTGGTGGACAGTGTGCTGACTGGCTGCTTTACAGCCTGGTATGGGAACAACAATGCCTTTGAGTGGAAAATCCTAGAAAAGTAGTGGATTTGGCCCAGTACGTCACATATAAAACCCTCCCAACCATTGAGGACATCTATATGAAACATTGCCCTAGGAAAGCAGCATCCATTATCAAAGATCCTCACCACTCAGGCTATGCTCTCTTCCCACTGCTGCCTTCAGGTAGATGTTCAAGTGGCTTAGGACTCGCACCACCAGGTTCAAGAACAATTACTACCCCTCAGTCATCAGGCTCTTGAACAAAATGGGATTACTACACTCATTTAAGGGCTCTTATAATGTTATTTCATGTTTGTTGTTTATTGCTATTTATTTATTATATCTGCATTTGCACAGCTTGTTTACAGTTTACAGTTACTATTCTACAGATTTGCTAAGTATGCCCACAGAAAAAGAAACTCAGGGTTGCATGTGGTGACATGTATGTACTCTGATAATAAACTTTGCTTTGAACTTTGAAATTTAGATATTGTTTACTTTGACTTTTAGAAAGATTTTGACAAGGTACCACAAATAGTCTGCTGAACAAGATAAGAGCCCATGGTAGCACAGGAAAGATACTACCATGGTCAGAAGATTAGCTGACTGGCAGAAGGCAAAGAGTGGAAGTAAAGAGGGCCTTTTATGTTTGGCTGTTGGTTACTGGTGGAGTTCCATAGGAGTCGGTCTGCTACTTTCCACATTATATTGAATTTATTTAAGTCTTACATCCACAACGTGAGGGAGTAAAAATCTTTGTGTTATGACTGCGTCACAATGTACAGACATGTGAATTTAGAAGCCTAATGGCTTGTAGAAAGAAGCTGTCCTGCAGCCTGTTGGTCCTGGCTTTAACGCTGTGGTACTGTTTGCCCGCGAGGAGGGTGTGAGGACACCCAGCAGGACTAAAAAGAACAAGACCTGACAAAGGGTGGATGAGCTCCTTGTGAGCCAGCGGCCATCTTCCGTGGAAGAGATTAAAGCCTCACCATGTATCTACGAATCGTATGCTATGCACTTAGTTAGAAGAGATGATGACTTGGGCGCTGCACCGTGTGCCTGGACCTGCCCAAGGCCTCCGCCTAAGCAATGGCCGAGCTCGAAGAAGCAGCCGCGGCTGGAGGCCGACATGGCCTCGGGCTCAAGTTCGGCGGGAGCAGCCAGCGAGAACAAACTGGAGGAGAGGCTGTACTCAGTGCTGTCGCAAGATCAAAAAAGACGGAGGTGCATAGCCGCCAACCCCATGTTTGGGACCCACTGACTGACTGACTGACTGACCGTTTGCCAGATGGAAGCAGCTGAAACAGTTTATGGTTGGGTTGACTGGTGTCCCTGATGATCTTTCAGGCCTTCTTTACGCATCTGCTGCTGTAAATATCCTCGATGGAGGGAGGTTCACATCCACAGATGCGCTGGGCTGTCCATACCACTCTCTGCAGTGCCCAGCGATCAAGGTTGGTGTAGTTCCCATACCAGATGGTGATACAGCCAGTCAGGGTGCTCTCAATGGTGCCCCTGTAGAAGGGGTTGAGGATTTGGGGGTTCATGCCGAACTTCTTCGGTTACCTGAAGTGGACGAGATTCTGTTGTGCTTTTCTTGCCACAAAACTGGTGTGTATAGTCCAGGTGAGATTATCGGTGATGTGTATACCAAGGAACTTGAAACTACAAACCCTCTCAACTGTAGACCCATTGATTCAGGCTGAGCCTGTCTCCATTCCTCCTGTAATCCATGATCAGCTCTTTTGATTTTTGGACATTAAGGGAGAGATTGTTATCCTGGCACCACTGTGTCACGGTGTCAACCCCTCCTCTGTAGGCTGTCTCATCACCACTAGGAATAAGGCCGATCAATGTCGTGTCACCTGCCAATTTGATCATCAGTTTGGAGCTGAGTGTGGGAGTACAGTCATGGGTGTAAAGGGAGTAGAGAAGGGGACTCAGGACACAACCCAGGGGGCACCTGTGTTGAGGGTCAGAGAGGAAGAAGTGAGGGAGCCCACTCTTACCACCTGCCGGCAATCTGACAGGAAGTCCAGGATCCAGCTGCACAAGGCAGGGTGAAGGCCGAGGTCTCTGAGCTTCCTGTCAAGTCCGGAGGGAATTATGGTGTTGAATGCTGAACTGTGGTCCAGGAACAACATTCCAATGTATGCATCCCTCTTCTCCAGGTGAGTGAGGACGGTGTGTAGTTCTGTGGCTATGACGTCATTGGTAGACCGGTTCCAACAGTAGGCGAATTGTAGGGGGTCCTGTGTGAGTGGTAGCACACAGCAGATGTAGTCTTTAACCAGCTTCTCAAAGCACTTGCTTATAATTGAGGTGAGTGCAATAGGGCGCCAGTCATTCAGGCATGCTACCTTGGTTTTCTTAGGTACAGGGACAATGATGGACAATTTGAAACAGGAAGGCACTACACACTGGGAGAGGGAGAGATTGAAAATGTCCGTAAACACACCAGCCAGCTGTTCCACACACACTTTGAGGACGTGCCCTGGGATGCCGCCCGGCTCCCCGCCTTGTGGCTGCTGACACGTTGGAATGTTCTACGTACCTCAGCCTCGGAGATGACCGAGGAGCAGGTCTCATTGGCGGCTCTCCTCGGATGTTCAGTCTTACCAACCTCAAGTCAACCGTAAATAGGTTTCTCATTGAAACCTACTGAATATTGAAAGAGCTATAGAGGGTGGATATGAAGAAGATGTCCCCGTAGTGGGGGAGTCTAGGATCAAAGGGCACAGCTTCAGAATAGAGGGACATCCATTTAGACCAGAGATGAGGAGGAATTGCTCTAACTAATGGGTAGTGAATCTGTAGAATTCATTGCTACAGATGGCTCTGGAGGGCAAGTCATTGGGTATATTTAAAGTGAAGCTTGATAGATTCTTGATTAGTCAGGGTGTGAAAGGTTACGGGGCGGAGGCAGAAGAATGGGCTGAGAGGGATAGTAAATCAATCATGATTGAAAGGTGGAGCAGACTCGATGGGCTGAATAACCTAATTCTGCTCCCATGTCTTATGGTCTTAAGGTTTTATGGTAGTAAGGAAGGCAATTGGCACTTATATCAAGAGGACAGGAATTTAAAAATAAGGATGTAATACTGAAGCTCTGTAAGGAATTGGTCACAATGCGTTTCGAATATTGTTAGCAGTTTTGGGCCCCAGATCTGAAAAAAGATGTGCTGGCATTGGAGAACATCCAGAGGATGGTTACAAGAATGATGTCAGGAATGAAAGGGTTAACATATCAGGAGCGTTTGATGGGTCTGGGCATTTACTCACAGTTTAGGAGGGTTTCTCACTGAAACTACTGAATATTGAAAGGGGTAGAGTGGACATGGAGATGATGTTTGTAATAGTGGGATAGTCTAAGGCCACAGGGTACAGCCTCAGGATACAAGGACATCCCTTTAGGAAAGAGATGAGGAGGACTTCCTTTAGCCATAAGGGTGGGGAGTCTCTGGAATTAATTACCACAGACTGCTGTGTAGGTCAAGTCATTGGATATATTTAAATTGGAGGCCCGAAGTTACTTAATTAATAAGGGTTTCAAAGGTTATGGAGAGAACCTTATGGAAAAGATATATATTGTATACGTTTCTCTGACATTAAATTTTACCTTTGACTCTTTGAGAAGGCATGAGAATGGGGGTTGAAAGGGAAAATAAATCAGACATGACTGAATGGTGGAACAGATTCAATGGGTCGAACGGCATCACTCTGCTCCCGTGTCTATGGACTAACAGTGGGAATGCCTGTCAGTACTTCTGACCATATTCAAAGCAATTGAATGAACTGATTTTTTAATTTATTGCTCTATTTCTTTCTTGGGTTTCTCACCAAAGATGAAACTTTTGCACTGGAAATTCTATGATTATTCCGCAAGGATTAAGCGTATATTTTCATGTAGTAGGGTCAGAATCTAATATGTACCTGATCCCAATGTAGCCTCCTCTACTTTGATGAGACCCACCGTAAACTGCGGGACTGCTTTGTCGAGAACCTCCACTCATTCCGCCAAAAGCGTAATTTCGTGGTGGCCAAACATTTCAAAGTTCAAAAAGTTCAAATAAAATTTATTATCAGAGAACTTATAAGTCACCACATACAACCCTGAGATTCCTTCTCTGCATGCATGCTGAGTAAATCTATAAAACAGCAACTGCAAACAGGATCTGTAAACTGTAAACATCAGGAGCTGTAAACAAACTGTGCAAGTGCAGATAATAAATAAATAA
The DNA here is from genome assembly GCF_030028105.1 of Mobula birostris. Classification (NCBI taxonomy): domain Eukaryota; kingdom Metazoa; phylum Chordata; class Chondrichthyes; order Myliobatiformes; family Myliobatidae; genus Mobula; species Mobula birostris. Next base: position 94,356,567 of record NC_092372.1, on the reverse strand, counting down.
ATAGCAATAAATAATGAGCACGAAATAACAAGAGAAGAATCCTTAAATGAATGTCATTATCCCCTTTTGTTCAAGAGTGTGATGGTTGAGGGTTAGTAACTGTTCTTGAACCTGGTGGTGGTTTAATTCCTATCGCCATTCCCGTTCCAACATGTCGGTCCGTGACTTTCTCCTTTGCCACGATGAGGTGGCCCTCAGGGAGGAGCAACACCTCACATTACGTCTGGGTAGCCTCCAACCTGATGGCATGGACATCAATTTCTCCTTCCAATAAAAAATACCCTCCCCTTCCCTCTTCTTCCTTTTCCCACTCTGGACTCTTACTGCCTCTCCTTGCCTGCCTATCACCTCCCCCGCTACTCCTCCTTTTTTCACTTTCTCCCACTGTCCCCTCTCCTCTCCTAACAGATTCCTCCTTCTCCAGCCCATTACTTCTCTTATTTTGTTTCGTAACTCCAAAACATTAGATACTAATTGAAAGGAAAACATGGTGAATCCATAACGTGCGTCTAACTTTGTTTGTACTTTAAACGAGGAGCGCACTTATCACATGGTAGCGTCATGATGTCCAGTATGCAATTCACGTATTTTCACATATAATCTGTAATGAATTATGTAAACAACAAATAAAGCTTAATCAAACAAAGTAGTTACAATATTATTCAAATGTTACTGAAATATTAAATACACTACACTGCTCCCTGCTTAGATATAAACTCTAACTCAATAGAGAATACATCTCATCTATACACACAGTATACTATATAATACAGCTACTATATAGACATCGGATTTCTTACTCTTGTGAGATAACGTCACTCCTGACCGGGGTTGGCGGGGAGGGGTTATTACTTGGCAGGGGAGGCTTATGGCTGTGAAACAATCTCAGGTTCTGGGGTCCCCTCCATGATGTCTGTAGGAGTCAACTCTGGGACTGCAGGAAGTGGTTCTGACAGCTCCTGACACCTTTCCTCTGGACATGTTGGCAATCCGAACGGCGCGTGGTAAGGTTCACCGAATGACGTGGATCATAATGTGTGAGTACAGTGTCTGACTTCACCATTTCTTTTACTTTTTGGGAAGCCACCTCACACTACTTTATCCATTACTATTTCTTCCTGATCTGTAGTAATAAGTTCAGGGGATGGAGCACAGTAACCAGGTTGGGCAAGAACCTGTTATAATGATGGACTAATCCTAGAAAGAACTGCAACTGTGAAATGTCCTTTGACTTTGATGCATACACCACTGCTTGGATTTTATCACCACACTTGTGTAATCCTCGTGCCTTAATAGTGTGACCACAGTAAATGATACTTGGTTTGATGAATTCACGCTTGTTGCATCATGCACTGGGACTATAATCATCTAATCTTTTATCACTCTTGAGATTTTGGTGATGTTCCTTATCATCCTAACTCATAACGATGATGTCATCTGCGAAACACTGAGCGCCTGGGCAGCCTTGCATCACCTGTTCCATATATAGCTTTCTGCCAGAGTGCAGGTGCAAATGCAACTCCAAAAATAAGCCTATTATAGCGATAAAGCACGCTGTGAGTGTTTTATGATGAGAAATATTTTAGACTCTTATTCCATCTCCATCCATAGGTAGGCCTCATCTAAGTCCACTTTGCTGAAGTGTTGCCCTCCCAAAAGGTTTGCAAAGATATCCTCTATCCTGGGCAGAGGGTATTGATCTACTTTTAGTATTGGTTTGATGATGACCTTAAGATCACCGCAGGTCATCTATACACATAGTATACTATATAATACAACTACTATATAGACATCGGATTTCTTACTCTTGTGAGATAATGTCTCTCCTGACTGGGGTTGGGGGGGAGGGGTTACTACTTATCTACTGGCTACTGGGACCATTGGTGTTATCCATGGCTCCCGTCAACCTGGGAAAGAATTTATTCAGTCTGCATGCAATCTAGCTCACTGGCTACTTTATCACAGATGGTTTAAGAAACCGGATGGGCTTTGTAGAACTTGGGTGTGGCATTTTCATTTAACACTATTTTACCCTCGATATGTTTGAGTTTTCCAATGCCATCCTCGAACACTGCTGTGGCATCATTCAGTACCTTTCTTAATTTGCTTTGAGTTGACTCTGTTACAGGGGATATGGCAAGCAAATGGTGGATGGATCTCCTATCAGGTTGTAGTTGTCTCAACCACTCACATCCCCACAATGTTGGCCCTCTTGTTTTTACCTCACAACAGCCCAATGCGTTTCACGTACATCTGCTCTCACTCCATCCTCCCGCCTTTCACGTACATCTGCTCTCACTCCATCCTCCCGCCACCCCACTAGGAATAGGGTTCCCCTGGTCCTCATCTAACACCCCATCAGCCTCCGGCTCCAACATATTATTCTCCGTAACTTCCGCCACCTCCAACGGGATCCCACCACTAAGCACATCTTTCCCTCCCCCCCCCCCCCGCATTCCGCAGGAATTGCTCCCTACACAACTCCCTTGTCCATTCGTCCCCCCCATCCCTCCCCACTGATCTCCCTCCTGGAACTTATCCGTGTAAGCGGAACAAGTGCTACACATGCCCTTATACTTCCTCCCTTACCACCATTCAGGGCCCCAAACAGTCCTTCCAGGTGAGGCGACACTTCACCTGTGAGTCAGCTGGGGTGATATACTGCATCTGGTGCTCCCGATGTGGCCTTTTATATATTGGCAAGACCCGACACAGTCTGGGAGACTGCTTTGCTGAACACCTACGCTCTGTCCGCCAGAGAAAGCAGGATCTCCCAGTGGCCACACATTTTAATTCCACATCCCATTCCCATTCTGACATGTCTATCCACGGCCTCTTCTACTGTAAAGATGAAGCCACACTCAGGTTGGAGGAACAACACCTTATATTCCATCTGGGTAGCCTCCAACCTGATGGCATGAACATCGACTTCTCTAACTTCCGCTAATGCCCCACCTCCCCCTCGTACCCCATCTGTTATTTATTTTTATACACACATTCTTTCTCTCACTCTCCTTTTTCTCCCTCTGTCCCTCTGAATATACCCCTTGCCCATCCTCTGGGTCCCCCCCCTTGTCTTTCTTCCCGGACCTCCTGTCCCATGGTCTTCTCGTATCCCTTTTGCCTATCACCTGTCCAGCTCTTGGCTCCATCCCTCCCCCTCCTGTCTTCTCTTATCATTTTGGATCTCCTCCTCCCCCTCCAACTTTCAAATCCCTTACTCACTCTTCCTTCAGTTAGTCCTGTTGAAGGGTCTCTCCCTGAAACATCGACTGCACCTCTTCCTAGAGATGCTGCCTGGCCTGCTGCGTTCACCAGCAACTTTTATGTGTGTTGCTTGTTATTCATTGTTGTATTTCACTGTTATGAATGTCCTTCCCACAGGAATGATCTTTTCTCTAGTATAAGTTCTTTGTTGGATGTCTGCAGGCTTCAGTTCAGTGTCTTTGAAATGTCTTTCAAACTCATTTTGTGGAATGACTGAAACAGACGAGACAGCGTCTAATTCCATTTTAATTAATTTGCTGTTCACTTCTGGTGTAAGCGATATTGCTTGTCTGTTTGTTTTCACCTGGTAAATCTCAACGCTACCTAGTCCTGTGTCATTCTCCTGCCAGTCCTGTGCCACAAAAAGCAGGGTATCCTGGTGGCCACCCATTTTAATTCTGCTTCCCATTCCCATTCCAACATTTGAATCCATGGTCTCCTCTACTGTCACAATAAGCCACATTCAGGTTGGAGTAGCAACACTGTATATTCCATCTGAGCAGCCTCCAACCTACTGGCATGAATATCAATTTCTTGAACTTCCAGTAATTGCCCTCTCTTACCATTCCCCCATTCCTGTTTCCCTCTCTCCCCTGATCTCCTTACCTGCCCATCACCTCCCTCTGGTGATCCTCCTCTTCCCTTCCTTCCATGGCCTTCTGTCCTCTCCAATCAGATTCCCCCTTCTCCAGCCCTGTATATCTTTCACCAATGAAATAACCAGCTCTTTACTTCACCCCTTCCCCTACCACCTACCACCTTGTACTTCTTCCTCCTCTCCCCCACCTTCTCACTCTGACTTCTTCCCTTCCCTTTCAGTCCTGACGAAGGGTCTCGGCCTGAAACGTCGATGGTACCTCTTCCTACAGATGCTGCCTGGCCTGCTGCGTTCACCAGCAACTTTGATGTGTGTTGCTTGAATTTCCAGCATCTGCAGAATTCCTGTTGTTTGTGTAACCATTATTAAGTAATTTGTTACAGGGAAATAATTTTAAAAAGTAGTATTTCAGCTTCCTTTGGTTTCACAAGAGAGTGAGGTTTATTTAGATATGCAATGGTTCAAGGACCTTAGTTAATGAGGTTGAAATCTGCTTAACAACACTACAAATGTTTAAAGTCTATATCCACCAATTAGCAGCCGGCAATTGAGCTACAATTGACCAATCAAGCCTCTAGTTTAGCTACATATAGCCAATCGTAAATCTCTATACAGTTATATTGATCAACCAGGTTCCGACACGGCCGACCAATTACTAAAAGCCATTTTAGGCGGACTTTTCGAAATAGCCAATCGGTGATGGACATTTAACTGGAGTGACAACATGCACTAACTGAGGGAGGAATGCACATTCGCGTCTCCAAATAAACAAAAGCAGGGAAGGGCTGCGGACCACAGCGGCAATCTCGCTCAGAGCATCCGGGCTGAGGAAGTTACGGTACCACACGGGCGGGGGCCAAGCTGGGCCGACCGTCTGGGGGAGAAGCGGGCGGACTATTTTGTGATCGGCGGACTCCTCCGCCGCGGTGACGTCATCGCGGTCCGGAGTCGCTCAACACCGGGAGGACTGCGAGGCGGCTGGGGCCGGGACGGGACAGGACAGGACAGGGACAGGGACCGGGACCGGGGGCTGTAGTGAAGCAGCGGGGGAAGGACAGACGCGGGGCTGGGGGGACGGGGACGGACGGACGGACGGACGGCAGGAGAGCGGGTGATCGACGGCACCCCGTCCCCTCTTCTCGACTCCAAGGTTTGACACCCGAGGACAGCTTTCAACAACAAAACAGTGAGTTCAGAGGGGGAAGTCACATCGTCTTAAACCACCACCGCACAGAAACAGGGCCTTCGGCCCATCTATCCCGTGCCAGCCCCGTTTTAATTCTGCTCAGTCCCATCTGTGCCCCCCCTCCCCATACCCCCTTCGGTTTGGCTGTGAGCACTCGGCTTGGATCGGTGTTAAACTGGGGGTACGCGGGGAGTGAGGACCCGCTCTGGTTTCATATCAGTACGAGGAATGGTGGTAATGGGTAGGGGGTAATACGGGTGTTAAATCGGGCAGAGCTTTTGATGTTTGGGAGCGGGTCGGATTAAAGGTTAAAGCCGAGAGTAGTTTAGGTTTATGTATTTGAATGGGAGCGGGCACGTCAAATTACCGAGCTCTTAACTGTTTCCTTAGTGTAATCGTTAACTGTCTCAACTGCATCTCGTCCCGCTGAAATTTCTTACTGTATTGACTTTGTAGTATTGAAAGAGCTGAATTTAAATTGCACAAATATTCCGTCACTTTCTGCGTTACTCTTTTTGTTTCATTAATACATTTTTAGTGTTTGTAACTCTGGAACATTTTTAACTTTTAAGATGAAAGATCTATCCTCTCACGAACGCAACAATGAAGCTTATAAACTATTGAAGCAGATAAATCAATATTTGGAGCAGGAATCCAAATTTTTACCACGCCCGAGAGGTCTTGATGCAATCGAATCAACACTGGAGGTAAGCCTGTATCTGATGGTGTTGGTGAGGCAGGTGGGTGTGGTGGAGGGGGGAACATTGGTTCATCTTGTATTTATTCGGCTCCATGACAAACTTTTTGCTTCCAATCTTGATGTGCTCCATTGAAGACTGAGAAGCAAGAATTATTTTGTTGTGCTGTCCCTGGGGTTAATATAGCATTACGAATTGGCATTGTCTCTTAATTCATCATGTGCTTGAAGCTAGAGCTTTTGTTTTCAAATACATTGTTGCTGGGATTTAACCTATTGAAACAGAAAGGCCCAATTCTGGTCCTGTCTTCTGGTCTTGTAATGCTAGAGTTTGAGACCATTGAAATAAATTTTTGACAAAGATTATGCTTATAAATTAAAGACAGGTTTGTTTAAACATTGTACAATCACTGCCTATTAACTGTTCAATTCTAATTTCTGCTTTTGTCATTGTGTAGATTCACTTGAGATTTTCCTGAGAATTTTTCTACAATTTTATCTTAAATTTTAAAAATGCATTGCAGGGACTGAGACAGGGTTTCGAATTAAAATATTGATTAGTACCTTTTACCTCCAGATACTGCCTGATCTGAGTTTTTCCAGTGTTTTATTTTTGTTCCAGATTCCAGCATCTGTGATCTTTTTTGTTTTATAACACTTCAGTCATTTAGGAGTGTTGCATTTAACTTTCATTCGAATCCAGCCTACAAAGTAGAAACTTTACCACCTGCTGTTTTAATTGATGTTCAGCTGACAAATGAAATTATTCCAGTAATTTTTGCTTTTGGTTTACAGAATGATGATTGTGTCACCCCAAAATTAAGAGATGCCAAAGTGGAAGATCTCCGGAGTTTGACCAGGTTCTTTGGCTGCAGTACAGAAACTTTTGTATTGGCAGTCAATCTATTGGACAGATTTCTGTCCTTAATGAAGGTTAGAATTTTGAACAGTTGTTCAATCCTTTTGACTATTTCTTTGATTAGCTGATTAATATGATCTATGGTAGGTCTGCTAAACTTTTTATTTTACTTGTGTTCATGTAATTAGAACACAGCTGACAGCTTACACTCTTTCTGCAGGTGCGACCAAAACATCTGCCTTGTCTTGGAATAAGTGTTTTCCATCTAGCAGTAAAGGCCATTGAGGAAGAATGCAATGTTCCTTCTGACCATGATCTCCTTCGCATCAGCCATTGCAAGTTTACAGTGTCTGATCTCAAGAGAATGGAAAACATTGTCTGTGAAAAACTAAGTGGCGAACTGAAAGCTGTTACAGCCTACCATTTTTTACACCTGTATCATGCCCTAGCACACTACCATATAACTGAAGAGTAAGTATCTATCTAGTTATCAATTCGTTAAGGACTAGAATATGAAAGCAAGGATGTAATAATGAGGCTTTCTAAGGCATTAAGCAGACAGCACTTGAAGTTTTGTGAGCAGTTTTGGGTCCCTTATCTGAGAAGGGTATGTTGTCATTGTAGAGGGTCTAGAGGAGATTCATGAGAATTATCCCAGGAATGAAAGGGTTAACATGAATGAATTGAACTTATTTCTTACAACCTTCACATAGATGAGGAGTAAAAATCTTTACGTTACACCTCTGTCTAAATGTGCAATCAAAGTAATTTATAAGAAATAGAACAGTCAATGTTTGTAGTATAGAGTACTCTCAAATCAGCATGAGTTAATCAGTCTGATGGCCTGGTGGAAGAAGCTGTCCCAGAGCCTGTTGGTCCTGGCTTTTATGCTGTGGTACCTTTTCCCAGATGGTAGCAGCTGGAATAGATTGAGAACGTTTGATGACTCATTGAAAGCTATAGCATATTGAAAGGCTTAGATAGAGTGTATGTGGAAAAGATGTACCCAATAGTGGGGAGTCCAGGACCAGGGGGCACAGCCTCGGGATACAAAGGCATTCCTTTAGAACAGAGATGAGGAGGAATTTCATTAGCCAGAAGGTGGTGAGTCCGTGGAATTCATTGCCACAGATGGTTATAGAGGCTGCCATTTGGTACATTTAAAGTGGTGGTTGATAGATACTTAATTAGTGAAGGCATCAAAGGTTTTGAGGGGGAAAGCGGGAGAATAATGTTTCAAGGAAAAATAAGTCAGACTTGATTAAATGGTGGAGCAGACTCGATGGGCCAAATGGGATAATTCTGCTCCTATGTCTTATGGTCTAATAGTGGGAATACCCTTCAGTACTTTTGGCTAAATATAATTTGTTTTCATAAAGTTATTGCATAACATTTGTCCTAATTTTTAAGTAAGAACTTCAAGAGATTTTCCTCTGTTTATAAGTAATGCAATCACAAATGTAGTTGTACGACATGCTGTTTGCTCTTGTGCAAATGTAACCCAAGAGCTACAGCAGACATCCCACCCTGCAAAAACCCATTTCAGGGGGGTAGCACCATCAATTTGCGGGAGACTCCAGGAACTTCCGGGAGAGGTGGGATGTTTGCAATAGAGTAGCTCCTTAGCGGCTAGCCAGCTAGCTTAAATAACGTTAGCTATGCTAATGAATGAATGGCACCTGTTAAACTCACCTCAACATGCCTTTTACAGTCTTAACCCACCATGGGCAATAGAAAAGTCACTGTTGCAAACAGTGCAGCGAGCGACACTGTCATTATTTTTGACTGCTATTAGGCAGGGGTACACTTTAGGGTAGTCTGGGGTGACATACATTTTATATTTTTTTTTTGGAACACTCTCCCATGGCGCATTCTCTCTCTGTCTCAAAAAAATTGATTTCCGTGATATTGTATATAATTTGCGGGCATCAGGGAGCCACTATTAATATGCGGGAGACTCCTGGAACTTCTGGGAGAGGTGGGATGTCTGCTACAGATTACATAGATTTGTTACGGAATTGTTTTGTATACCATATTCTTTATTCCTTAGGAAAGAATACTTAATCCTTGATAAACTGGAAGCACAACTCAAAGCCTGTAACTGTCGATTTAGATTTTCAAAGGCCAAAGTAAGTTTAATAGAATGCATTGGTCACTTTCTGAACACAATAAACATTTCCTGTTTGATAAACGAAAAACTAAACAGCAATGTCCTTTGCTTTGCAGCCATCTGTATTGGCTTTATCGCTTTTGACCCTTGAAGTTGAAAACCTGAAATCTGTAGACTTGTTTGAGATTATACTGCGTATTCAAAAACATTCCAAGGTAAGCATTTCTTCAAAATATTTCTCAGTGCCCTCTATTGAGTGCATATACACTTTTTTTTCATTTTAACTTGCATCCAATAAAAATTGTTTTGCCATCAATGGGAATTGCTGACTTGGAACTTATTAGAAATTCAGTTTTGCACAGTAATGCTCACAGATGCAAAGTTCACTGCAGAAACAAGGATCTTTCCCCACTGCAGGCTGTAAATTAGCAGAATATATGATGATTCAAGGTCATTTAATATAATTTCCAGTACACAAATGTGAAGCAGAACAAAATAATTGTTATTCCAGATCTGATACAGCACAAAAAAAGCAAGATAAAGAACACAACTAAAAAATAATAAATATAAATACATAATATAGCTTGCATACATTGTATGTACTGTACATGAAGTAACTTTAGGTACGGGAGTATCTGTGCATAAGGTGACTCTGACCTTAAATCATGGTGGTGGTGGTGGTGGTTGTGGATCAGTCTGATGGCTTAGGGAAGGTAACTGTTTCTGATGATCCTGGTGTGAATGCTACGATGCCTCCACCCTGACGGGAGTGGGACAAACAGTCCATGAGTAGGATGGGTGGGATTCTTCATGATGTTACTGGCCCTTTTCTAGCACCTTTCTTGTATCTATGTCCTTGATGGCAGATGGGCTGGTGCCAGTGATGCTTTGGACAATTTTGACTACCCGTTGTTGAGTCTTGCTCTGCACTGCAGTGGGGTTTTCGTATCATGCAGTGATGCAGATTTGATGTGAATTTTATCTTTTTCTCACTAAAAATAAGAATTATGGCTGTGAGCATACTTTACAGTTTCTTTGACCATTGTTATACAGCAGTCAATGCTGCAATATACAGCAAATTTACACTTAGATAGACTGAAGTACAATGGATATGTTCTGTCCTACGTCTCACTCCTTGCAACATACAGGTTCCTCATTCTGCAAACTGGTATGTCTGATTTGTACTGCAGATCTTGTGCCAGGACAGTCCTGTGTCCTGTCAGATGTCGTTGAACTGCACTTAAAAGTCTCTAGTGATTACTAAAATTAATTTCTAAAGTACCAGTTTTTTTTGCTCATGTCAGTGTAGGGAAGTTACTAGAGAGGATTAGTAAGCAATTGGGAAAACCAAGGCCTAATTAGAGGCAGTCAGCATGCCTGTAGGCAGGGCAAATCATGGTTTTATTAACTTGATTATGATTTTTTTTGAGCGGGTGACGAAGATTGAGCTGTAGATGTTGTCTCTGTGGATTTTAGTCAGGTGTTTGGCAAGGTTCCTCATGGGAGGCTCAACCAGAGAAGTAAGATGCGTGGGATCCAAGGTGAATTTGCTGGTTAGGTGCAGCATTGGCTTGCCCATAGAAGACAACGGGTAGTGGTCTATGGGATTTGCTCTGTTGGAAGTGTGTCCTGCAGGGATCTGAACTGGTACCTCTGCTATTTGTGCGATGACTTAGATTAAAGTGTGGATGGCTGGTTAGTAAGTTTACGAAGATTAGTAGTGGTGCCAATAGCTCAGAGTGGCTGGATGTAGTCAGTGCAGGTATAGGCAGAGAAATGGCAGATGGATTTTAACCCAGCCAAATGTGAAGGATTACACTTTCAGAGAACAAGTCTAAGGGGATAGTACACTATTAATGGCAAAACACTTAACACTCCAAGTCTATAGCACCCTGAATGAGTTTACACAGGTAAGGTGGTAAAGAAGGCATTTAACATACTTGTTTATGATTTGAGGAACCAAGTTCAGGAATTAGGAAGCTGTGTTGCAGTTTAACAAAACTCTAAGCTGCACCTGGAGTGCTACGTTCAGTTCCAGTCACATTATGCAGGAGTTCCCACAGATCACTTGGCCCCATGGCATAAAATAGATTGGGAACCCCTGCATTATAGGTAGGATGTGGACATTTTGGGGAAGGTGCAGAAGGAGTTTACTAGGATGCTGCCTGTATTAGAGGGCAGGAGCTATAAGGAGAGGTTGGACAAAGTTGGGTTGCTTTCTCTTGAGCAGTGGAGGCTGAGAGGATGTCTGTTAGAAGTTTATATGATTGAGAGGCATGGAGAGAGTAGACGGCCAGTATCTTTTTTCTGAAGCTTGAAATGTCAGGTATTTAAGGTGTGAGTTGTGTAATGGAAATGATATTAAACAACCTTGAATCAAATGTGTAAGGTTTCTTTTACAGACTGGCGGATGCCTGGAATGCACTGCATGGGGTGGTGGAGACAGTACGATGGAAGCGTTCCGGAGGTTCTCAGATATGCACATGTATGCAGGCAATGGAAGAATATGGACATTGCGTAGGCAGAAGTGACAGTTTAGTTGGACATTTGATTATTAATTTAATTAGTTTGGCACAATATTCTGGGCCAAGGGGCCTACCCCTGTGTTCTACATGAACCATACATCTGGCCCTTCAGTTTAGTGTATTGGCTTTGCTCCTGCAATCAATGCTGAGACCAATTGGTCTTTGGATGTGCTGGCATCTGACCTGTAGCTCGCCTTATCTTCTGTATTGCAATGTGTAAACAATGAAGTTAAGAACAAGCTGACATTCATTGTTGCTATCAATGCTCGGGGGAAAAAATCTGCACAATCCAGTTCACTGTCTTTAATTTTAGAAGTATATGTGACAATAAGGAATTGTAATGGGAAAAGTAGACTATTTTTAGTGAGCTTTTATGATTTATGGAACAATTTTGTCAACATGGTTTTTCAGATAAGCCATGGTGACTTGGCATACTGGCGTGAATTGGTCTCAAAATGCCTGGCTGACTACTCTTCACCTGAATGCTGCAAACCTGATAACAAGAAGCTAGTGTGGATTGTTTCACGGCGTACAGCCCGTCACTTGCAGAATAGTTATTATAGTGTTCCTGAACTGCCAACAATTCCAGAAGCTGGCTGTTACAATGAAACAGAAAGGTAAATATCTTTGGCTGTCTTATGGAGCCACTCTTATATTTAAAATCGTGTTTACATAGTTGTTTGCTGAAACATAATGTTCTGTATAGTAGAGTGCTGAATTTGATTTTTCCTTTGAGGTTTTCTATTACTGATCGTCATTTTGGTTTTTTTTTAGTGATGATTCTTGTGAAGAAATGAGTTATGGTGAAAGTAGTCTGAGCATTTCCCCGAGGAGTGACACAACAGAAGAATTCTTTCCTGAAGACTTCTTGCATCAATCTAAATGGCAAAATTTGTGTTTCCAAACTACATCTGCAAATTCATTGTAGATCGCTGCGTCAAACACTCTTGCATTCTGGCTTTTAAATTGTCCTCTGAAGCATTTTTTTAAAAATGCAAGAGCTTTTCAGTTTTTAATGTAAATGTGGTTTTGAGTCACTGTTTACTGAGACTTCAACTGATCTATTCTGCATAACCTTTGGTCCCTTTGTAACAATAACAAAAATAGCTAAAGATTTGTGGAATTTCCCTGGGATCTGCCTAACCTGTGACCACATTATGCTGGTCTAAAGTTTTGGCCAGATGGAACTACTTTTAGTTGAACATTTTTATTTGGGAAGTTACATTTTAAAAGCTTCTCACTTTAAGCAAATTTTATTTGTATTGATTTTAATAATAGTATTTAGTAATATTGTATGGCGCTTTAATTTTAGGTCTGGCTGGATGGATCCCTTCAACACATTCATATAAAACACTTTCTTGAGATAGATTAAAATGAAATGCTAAGTAATTTTTTCTCAAATCATAGTAATTTATAACAAAAGTACATCCCTCAACTAATTTGCATAACCTGATGCAAAAAAAAAAGAATTTTATGACGGTCTTCCAGAGTTTCCTAACAGTAATGTGCTCTTTGTGAAACATTTGTATTTTGTTATGTTATCTATGTCCATTGGCAGAAATGAAGGACCGTATTCGTCACTGTATTCCTTGGGAGAGACGTGTTATATTTTAAAACTCCCAGAGGTGGGCAACTTGGGTGCACTAAAGAACAGCTTTCTCTGCTTGAAAATGGATCAATAAATTGATCCTGTACTACCAGATTTTCTTCTAGAAATTATTTTTAGGAGCAGTTAAATTGAGGGGATTAAATGGACCCATGCTGAAGTTTTCTATAGAAAAGGATGTAGATTGCAGCTGCACAGCTGTTTCAATTGATGACTTCTTATACAAGAGAAGTGAAAATATTTGGATAAAATGTGAATGCTCCTGTTCCAGTTGCTTGCCATGTCCTACAGGGAGCTGAGTAATTATTGCAAGTTTTATGCTGCATATATTAAGTTTTCCGATAATTAGAATATTGATATTTTATTTGGAATGAATTAATCACAAGTTAGCAACTTTATACTTGGGTGTAGATGTGTAAATCTTAATTACTGGAACTCCTAAAGCAAAATGATGGCACTTCCAGTGTTTAACAAAGCAGCCAATGTCAAGTTTGTGTTCCCACCCATCTGTAATCTTGTATCTCTCTCCCTTTCTTGCCCTACCACCAACCACTCCACAGGCTGTACCTGTTACAATGACAGATGTAAGAGCATCTCAAGTCTCATTAGTAGTTTAGTCTGTCACTTCATCTGATCTGGAAAGAACCCAGATTATTTAGATTATGCATGCCTTTCATAATTGTCATGTGCAGTTTTTTCCAGAGTGCCATTTAGAGGAGTGGCCCTCCTCTAAGATCCAGCAAATACTATTGTCAAAGCCACCATATTCCTTTTTTTAAAGCAGGAATTGCCTCAGTCAGGAACCTTTCGGCAGTGTTTGGTTTTCTAAAATTTTTCGGTGGTTTGAGTGCCAAGTGGACAAGGATTTTACCATGTAATTTTAGTAATGTACAGCTTGACATAGTTAGTCAATAAATGTGCTTTCTTAGTTGAAACTCTGCAGCAGTAACAAGAAGCTACTTGCTATCCAGTGTGGATGTTTGCAAGAAAAAATTCCTAGTTTATGGAAAGTATATAGAAAATTGTGTAAAAACATAACTTAAATATACAAAAAAAGTGCACTTATTTTTTCCCTATTCAGGTATGAAAGCAATCCAATGCACTTAAAGAATCTGTAGCACTGTCCGATTGTTGTGTAGCATTGTGTAAAAATACTTTGTAGATACTAATTTATTGTTTATTTCCATTTTATAAATATTGTGCCACTTATCAGTCATACTTCTACCAAGAGATGCTTGGTAAATAAATACATGTTTTGAAATTGTTGTATATTATTTAGAACTGGTCCAGACCATAAGCATTTCATGTAAACTGTCTTCTATTGTCCTTGGGAGCATCATGACTACAGTCACTCATTATTGCATTCGCAATTGCTAGAGCTGGGTGTGGTTATTAAATTTGATGTAAGGAAAAATTATGAAAGTTAATGCAAGGAGTGGTTGAAGGGTTGCATCTCAGCAATTTAGTTCTTATAACTGGCAATAACCGTCCTGATTTCAATTAATGGTTTCAGATTTTGTAAGTGATAGTTGGTTATAGTAGTCAGGATTGTCTGGGAGAAGTGAGCTGTAAGGAGCCAAAGTTAAAAGTAATTTATTAATAAAATAAATATGTCACCATGTACAACCCTGAGATTCATTTTCCCGTGGGAATACTCAATAAATCCATAATAGAATAATAACTGTAATAAAATCAGTGACAGACTACAGCAACTTGGATGTTCACCCAGTGTGCAAAAGCCAAAAAACACAAAAAGAAAGAAATAATAAATAAACAATATCGAGACCAGGAAAGGAAGACTTCTTGAAAGTGAGTCCATAGGCTGTGGAAGCATCTCAAAGTGAAGTTATCCTCCTTAGTTCAAGAGCCTGATGTTTGAGGAGTAATAACTGCTCCAGAACCCAGTGGTGTGGGTCCTGAGGCTCCTGTATCCTGTTCCTGATGGCAGCAGCAAGAAGAGAGCATGTCCCTGATGTTCAGGGTGGGGGAGTCTCTGATGATGGATGCTGCTTTCCTGTGACATTGTTTTGTGTAGATGTGCTTAGTGGTGGGGAGACCTTTGCCCATGATGGACTAGGCTGTATTCACTACTTCTTGTAGGATTTTCCATTTAAGGGCATCGGTGTTTCCATAACAGACTGATGCAACCAGTCAATATACTCTCCACTGCACAGCTATAGAAGTTTGTCAAAGTTTTAGATGTCATGCCAAGTCTTTACAAACTCCTAAGGAAGCAGAGGTACTGCTATGCTCTCTTTGTAATTGCTGGGTCTAGGACAGGTCCTCTGAAATAATACCACGGAGGAATTTAAAGTTGCTGACCCTCTCCACCTCTGATCCTCTGAAGAGGACTGGCTCGTGGTCCTCTGGTTTCCTCCTCGTGAAGTCAATAACTAGCTCCTTGGTCTTGCTGACATTGAGTAAGATGTTGAAATGGTACTACTCAACTAGATTTTCAATCTGCCTATAATAACTATAGTAATTGCATTTTAATGCAATAGAAAATTAAATGGCAAGTTCACCAATAAGGCAGGAAGGGTTTAGTAAGCAACTGCTAATGGTTGGTATGCATAAGGAAGACAACGGGGATTTGTGTGAGGGACGATCAAATCCTCCAGTGATGAAGTAAGTATAATTGTCATGTGGTATTTTCAAATACAACAAAAAAATAATTCCACATCCAACTGGCACAACAAATGCAAGGCAAACCAACAGACTAATGCATAAACAAAAAAATTTCAGTGCCTAGGGCCTGTGTCTCAAACTGTAATAATGCTTAACAGGAGTGAATAAACATTATTCACCTTCCACCATTTAGTGTTCTTATACAATTGCTAAACTCCCACTTAGGTTTGGCTTTTTCCCTGTGGTCTTGTTCTCTAGCTTTGGTGTGTTGTCCAGCCAATACTACATTTGCACCTTTTTACTATCTCGGCCCCAAGATACAGATACAGAAAGTATCTTTTATAGTCATCTTCAGACCACATGCTGATGTTCATATCCTTCTGTTTGAACAGTCCTTTTGAGCACCTTGACAGATTTGACAATATGAAATACACCACATCTGCAAGTTGATGTGCTAATTTAATAAATCATATTGGTGTAAGTGATTGCAGCATGGTAGGGGAAATTGATGTGGAATGAATATGTTGGATTATAGCAAGGACCTTTGAAGTCACCATATGAGTTCCAAGTGTCATAGAGGACTACAGCACAGAAGCAGGACCCTTCAGCCTATCTAGTCAGTACCAAACGGCTATTCTGCCCTGTCCCATTGACCCACACCTAGACAATAGCCTTCCACACTCCTCTGGCACATCACCTTCTGAGTGAAGAAGCTCCCCTCAAGTTTCCCTTAAATAGTTCGCCTTTCACCCTTAACCTGTGACTTCGAGGTCTGGTCACCCAACTTCAGTGGAAAAAACCTGCTTGCATTAACACTGTCTATACCTTTTGTCATTTTGTACACCTCTATTAAATCTCCCCTCTTTCTCCTGTGCTCCAGGGAATGAAGTCCACGTCTATTAAATCTTTCCCTGTAACTCAAGTCCTCAATTCCCGGCAACATCCTTATAAATTTTCTCTGTATTCTTTCAATATTATTGATGTCTTTCCTGTAGATAGATGACTAGAACTGCACACAATACTCTAGATTAGCCCTCACCAATGTCCTATGCAACTACAGCATAACATCCCAACTCCTGTACTCAAACTCTGATTTATGAAGGTCAATGTACCAAAAGCTCTCTTTACAACCCTATCTACCTATGATGCCACATTCAAGGAAGTATGGATTTTTATTCCCAGATCCTCTTAAGTAAATTCCGTCTGCTATTTTCAGCCCATTTCAGCTGATTCAGATCCCTTTCCAATCTTTAACAACCTTCCTCACAGTCCCCAGTCTTGGTCTTGTCTGCAAACTCTTTGGCTTCTCCCACTAAGCTAATGTTAAATCAAATTTACTACCTCATCCTGAATGCCAAGCAACTGAATCTTCTGGACCAGCCTCCCATGAGGTACTTTGTCAAAGGCTTTACTGAAGTCCATGTAGACAATCTCCACTGCCTTTCCTTCATTAACTTTCCTGGCAACCTCCTTGGAAAAGCTCTATAAAATTGGTTAGACATGACCTGTCACACACAAAGCCATGTTGACAATCACTAATCAGGTCTTATGTTTCTAAGTACTTATACATCCTGTCCTTTAGAATACCTTCTAATAATTTACCCACTACTGACATCAGGATCACAAGATGATGATTGCCCATCTTATTTTTAGAGCTTTTCTTGAACAACACAAGCTATCCTCCAGTCCTCCGGCACCTCTATCAGGGCCCCTGCAATCTCTGCACTAGTCTCCAGCAAGCTCTGAAGAGTCAGTTTGTCAAGCCCTGGGGCTTTATTCACCCTAATTAGCTTCAAAACAGCAACACCTCCACTTCTGTAATCCATATGTGGTGCATGGCCTCTACTGCTTTGCCTCAGTTCTATGTCTATCTCCCGAGTAAGAACAGATGCAAAAAGCCCATTTAATATCTGCCCCCCCCATCTCTTTTGGTTAATTGCTGTAATTGTTGAGTCTATAGGCAACAAATTTTCTGCTAAAGTCAGTCATTTTCACAAATGGAAATTTTCACTTGATACCAGACTTTTTTTTCCTGACATTTTGAGGATATTTTTTAGAACTTTTCTAGTATTGTGGTATGAAAGTCCTTAATGACATTCACTAAAGAATTTTCAAACATCTGTCAAATAGATCTGCCATTAGAAAGTTGATTTCGTGGACTTGGTTGGGCATTTTTCTAACCACTAAAATTTATTTTAAAAATATTAGCATGTATTTTGGAACTCTGCTACCATAACATCATCTAATCTTGAATCCTTCCATAGTCCCTGAAGAGGGACCTGATACCCAGATAGATAGATAGATAGATATACTTTATTGATCCCGAGAGAAATTGGGTTTCATTACAGCCACACCAACCAAGAATAGAGCATAAATATAGCAATACAAAAACCACAAACAACCAAACAACAAAATGCAAACTATGTCAGATGGAAAATAAGTCCAGGACCAGCCTATTGGCTCAGTCCTTAGTATATCATGATATACAGTATGTCAGAATACCTTGTGTCCTTCCACTCTACAATGTAATTCTTGATTACTGATTAATATGGGACTACATTTTAGTCTCGACTGTTTAACAACTGAAGTTCAGCCTACAGGAAGAGGAACTTTTTATTCCCCTCAGTAAGCACCATGTGTCCTGTCCAGAACACACCTTATCCTCATCCATTTTAAATGAAAGGCAAATCTTGTGGGATTTCCTTCCAACATCATCTCCCTCTAATCACTCTTTCCTTCCAGTTTGACAGCTGGAGTGTACGGACAAAAATCTACTCTACAATATCCCCATAATAGCTCACTGTGAAAAGTTGGTTTCAATCACACTCAGTAATTTGAACCTGTTCTGAAATTTGCCATCAATTTGGACATTATACAAATACTAATATTTTCTGGTCATGCTTCCCCCAATTTCAGGTCTTCCAAGATACTTGACAACCAATGAAATAACTTGTCAAGATTGGTCACTGCAGTAATATGGGAAGTGGAGATAATTAATTTTACATCATAGTAGAGAGTGCAGGAAAATTCATTCCGCTATGTCAGCTACTCATCATTCAGACATATTAAAGTTTAATAAATGTTTATATTAAAATTATTAAAAAATGGACTCTTGTTGTTGCTTAGAGATTATGTTAGTTCATTTTATGTCAAAGGATTTTTCAAAACCATTGAATTGCAACAGAAAGACTTATTTTCTGTATTAAAAAAGGCGAGTTTTAGATTCTTCAATTTAAGTTCAACCTTAGGCACGACTCTAATAGTTAAAGAAATGACCACAACTTAATAAAAGGTCCACACCAGTTTAGGAAAATTGCCAGTTAGAACTTGACATCAAAAAGTAGAGTGAAACTGCACAAACTTCATTTGCACCTACGTCTAAAGATCGAGTATTGAGCTACCTGGAGAAAGCTGGGGAATAATTCTGAATAACATTAGTCCCATTTAACCCCAGGCTAATTCTGACACCAACCAGTCAGCTACTAATGATTTATGCTACCTCATTATGGCTGTTGTCCAGTGCTCAGCAAAAAGACACTTAAATCTGAGCATGAGCAGGGGAAATCATAAACCTTTCATTAGAAGTATTTGCGGAACTCCGAATTCAGTTCATGCTAGTCTTGCAATTTTCATTTGAATTGTCCCAAACTATCCACTTACTTTTGCTCTGAAAGCTTTCACAATTCAGTCCAGTATAACTATGTTTTAGAGGAGCTGGATTTCATAGACCACTTCTCAGACATTAGTTTTCAGTCTCACTTTGGGCTCTATTGCTTGCCCTTTCGATGAGAGACTGGCCTTGGTAACTGCTGCTACAGTACTGTGCAGAAATCTGAGGCACATATATATAGCTAGGGTGCCCAGTACTGTATTTGTCAATGTGGAGCAGAAGACGAGTTTGTAAATCTAGTGGGAACAAAGGATATTGGGAATGCAGAGGGTGGAGCACCATGGGAGGGGTATGGGACAGGTGGCAGAGGAGGAATGCCAGGGTTGGGTGGTGTCGCAGGTGCAGACACACCTAGCCCTGAGACACCAGGCAAGGTTATTTGATTCCAGATAATTGGTTTATTAATCATTACAGAATGTCCCTCTGGGGCTTCCTGCTCCCTCCCCTCTCCCTTCCCCTTTTCCCAACCATGATTCCCCTCTCCCTGCCCCCTTCCCACTCTCAGTCCACAACAGAGACCGGGATCAGAGTCAGGTTTATCATCACTCACATATGTCATAAAATTTGTTTTCTTTTGCGGCAGCAGTACATAAAATTACTACGGGACTGTGGGAAAGTCTTAGGCACCCTTATTATATATATGTGCTGAAGACTTTTTCACAACACTGTAAATCTCATCAAATTTCCAATGTTTTTATTATACTGCCTTCCCAAACCTCCTGAAATATTCATTCTGGGCTGTGGAATTTGAAATTCTATATCTCAGCTCTGCTTCCAGCACTCTAGCCATCATCCATTTAAATGTCTTTTTGCTGAGCACTGGACAACAGCCATAATGAGGTAGTATAAATCATTAGTAGCTGACTGATTAGTGTCAGAATTAGCCCGGGGTTAAATGGGACTAGTGTTATTCAGAATTATTCCCCAGCTTTCTCCAGGTAGCTCAATACTCGATGCAGGTTCAGTGCCTTCAGTCATAGAGAACCTTGTGTCTGGGACAGTGCAGGGTGCTTGAATTGGGGAGAAGTCTGGCAAGACTTTGAGGACTTTGAATTTGGTGGTTGTGGTGCTTGAAACTTGGGGAAGAGGCAAACTTTGAAATGGAGATAGGGAGTTGTGGGGTTCAGTGGAATGATAAAGGAAATGGGAAACAATCAGACTTACATAATCAAGTCTCCTTAACAGAACAGCCCTGATACCAACAATGCCTCCAAGCAAAGTTTACAGCCCTAACCCTACCTGCGCACTAACAAATGTCATCAAGACCTTGATATCAAGGGTGTACTGTCCTTTTCAATGCTTGTTAAAAAGCCACAGAAATTTCAATGACTTCAGCTTCTTTACGTGAGGCCTCCTCCATGTTTCTGTGGTGTCAGACAGAAATTACTGACCACCTGGTGGTATGGCTGTGGTGACATTGCTTTGACCATTTGCACTGTTCAGTAGAAAATACCTTAAAAATTTTCACCACATGTACTTTTATATTGAAAATACACTCAGTGGCCACTTTATTAGGTACACCTGTACACCTGCCCATTAATGCAAATATCTAATCATGTGGCAGCAACTCAATGCATAAAAGCATGCAGTCATGGTTAGGAAGTTCAGTTGTTGTCAGACCGGACATCAGAATGGGGAAGAAATATGATCTAAGTGACTTCAACTGTGGAATGATTGTTGGTGCCAGACGGGGTGGTTTGAGTATCTTAGAAACTGCTGATCTCCTGGGATTTTCATGCACAGCAGTCTCTAGAGTTTATAAAGAAAGAGGCAAAAACAAACACCCAATGAGTACTGGTCCTGTAGGTGAAAATGCCCTGTTAATGAGAGAGGTCAGAGGAGAATGGCCAGACTGGTTCAAGCTGACAGGAAGATGACAATAACTCAAATAACCGTGCATTACAACAGTGGTGTGCAGAAGAGTATCTCTCAATGCACAACACGTCAAACCTTGAAGCGGATGGGTGATACAGGAGGTCCCTAATAAAGTGGCCACTGACTGTATGTTCCTTCATTCTGAAAACAAACGAGTCAAGGATTTGATACAATCAAAATAATATTTGCACACTTTCCTTTTCATTTTACCTTTTAGCAACAAATCATTTGCCCAACAAAACCCGTATTGTGATCCTCTGACCGCAACAGTGTCAGTTACCTTTTTCCTTAATTAGAAGCACCATCAACTGTTCTGGGTTGCCAATGATCTCAAATGCCCCTGATGCAATTGTACTGAGCTAAGCTGCTCTGAAATGTGGTAACAGGACGGTAATGGAAACTATCAACTTCCTCATGTTATTTTCTGATATTTTGTCAATGGCGACTTTGTGTATAGTATGTGGAAAGAGAATAAATTGCTTCAGTATAAATCAGAGCATAAAGTTAACAAGAGGATGAGGTGGACTGAGGAACAACTCAATAACTGAAGTAGTTTTCGGAATCAATTTCAATATGCGCTATGAGTTAGCATACTCGTCACCCAGCACTATAAACCACCCGTCATTTCCTCCAGGGTAATGTCCAGGAAAATATCATTTCAACACATTATAAGTCGAAGCTCAAATTAGAGACTTTACAACCTGCATCACAGTGTAGGTCTCTGCTTTAAAGCCAGACTCATCTCATCAAAGATCTTTATTGAACATTTCTGACCAGAGTGGAAAAAGTTAGGAATAATGTATTTCATTAAATATAATAACTTTTTGCAGATGTTTCTATCATGCTAATTGACCCAGAATGTGACAAAATGCTCCAAGATAAAAATTCTCGAGGTGTAACAAAGCAAGTACTAAACGTCATGTATGATTATGAGGTAAACTATTTGTACTTACACAGTGGCCCCAATGAGCTCAGGATGTCCTGGTAATAAAATACTCATGAGATTTCTCACTGTTGAAGTACAAGTATAGAGCATGATTATGTTGAACCTGTATCGATGTGTATACTTTGCAAAGTTTAAATGTTACAATGTGCTAGAAGAAGTCACATGTTCTTCAGCTACCAGAGAGCTTCACAAAGCAGAGAATTATGTTATTAGTCATTATTGAAAGAGCACAAAGCATATATTGAAAAAGATACCCACTTAACAGATATTAGTGTGATTGCAAATACTCTAAAAATTATCAAAATTTAATTCCTGTCCCCCCTCAGCACTTATCCTTGCAAGCATTCATCCCTCCCCACTAACCTTCCCCCCAGTACTTATCCCTGCAGCAACCTAAGTGCTACACCTGCCCATTCACCTCCATTCAGGTCCCCAAACAGACCTTTCAGGTGAGGCAACACCTCACCTACAAATCTGCTGGGGTCGTCTACTGTGTCCAGTGATCCCTCTGCTGCCTCCTCTACTGAGACCCATCGTAAATTGGGGAGCTGCTTTGTCCAGCACCTCTGCTCCATCCGCCAAAAGCGGAATTTCCCGGTGGCTGAACATTTTAATTCCAATTGCCCAATTCCGTTCCGACATGTCGATCCATGGCCTCTTCTTGTGCCAAGGTGAGGCCACTCTCAGGGTGGAAGAGCAACTCTTCGTAGTCGGTCTGGGTAGCCTCCAACCCGATGGCATGAATATTGATTTCTCCTTCAGGTAAAAAAAATCCCTTTCCCTCTTCTTCTATTTCCCACTCTGGCCTCTTACCTCTTCTCACCTGCCTATCACCTCCCCCTGCTGTCCCTCCTCCTTCCCTTTCTCCTATAGTCCACTCTCCTCTCCTATCAGATTCCTTCCTCTCCAGCTCTCCATCTTTCCTACCCACCTGACTTCATCTGTCACCTTCTACCTATCCTCCTTCTTCTCCCCCTCACTATTTTTTCCAGCATCTTCAGACTTTCTTGTGTTTATATTTCCTGTTTGACATGTGAAGAAGATTACAAGTGATAATTAAATGAATTATCTTCAGAAACTCACCTGTATCGAGGTACAAACTGATTTCTACAAGTGTAATATATTGAGTAACATATTTATATAAAAGTGATTTGGACTTCCAGCTGTAAACATTAAAATTCAATTGCAGTGTTATACTACAATTATTTTTTCTGAATAAACTCAATAACATCCTAGGGAAATTTGATGAAATGTTTTCACCCTTGAATCATGATGTCACTGGTGATGATGGACAACACTTTTCTTCATACAGAGCCCTTTCTGAGGATTGTAAGAAACTTGGACCGTGTTGTCCGGGCGAACCCATCATGGAACAATTGGAGGAAAATGAGGTCCTCCCAGCACAATTCCAGCGAGCATTTTCTTTAGAAAGTCAGTTTATGTTCTTCTTTTTAGACCCCATTTCCTGACCCATTCCAATCATTTCTGACCTATCACTGCACATAATATCCCTGACTTTGTCCCTAGCATATCTACTAGAGAGTACTCCTGTGGCTGTACCCCTTGACAATAAGTACTCCTGTTTGAGTACTGTTGGAGGGGACAGCCTACCCGGGGAAAGCGACAGTGGCCGTGCCTCCGGCACAGAGTCTTATCCTGTGGCTCAAAAGGGTAGGGAGAGGAAGAGGATGGCAGCAGTGATAGGGGACTCTATAGTTAGGGGGTCAGACAGGTGATTATGTGGACGCAGGAAAGAAACACGGATGGTAGTTTGCCTCCCAGGTGCCAGGGTCCGGGATGTTTCAGATCGCGTCCACGATATCCTGAAGTGGGAGGGAGAACAGTCAGAGGTTGTGGTACATATTGGTACCAACGACATAGGTAGGAAAAGGGAGGAGGTCCTGAAAGCAGACTGCAGGGGGTTAGGAAGGAAGTTGAGAAGCAGGACCACAAAGGTAGTCATCTCGGGATTACTGCCTGTGCCACATGACAGTGAGTACAGGAACAGAGTGAGCTGGAGGATAAATGCGTGGCTGAGGGATTGGAGCAGGGGACAGGGATTCAAGTTTCTGGGTCATTGGGACCTTTTTTGGGGCAGGTGTGACCTGTACAAAAAGGACGGGTTGCACTTGAATCCCAGGGGGACCAGTATCCTGGCGGGGAGGTTTGCTAAGGCTACTGGGGAGAGTTTAAACCAGGATTGTTGGGGGTTGGGAACCGAACTGAAGAGACTGGGGAAGAGGCGGTTGGCTCTCAAATAGAGAAAGCTTGGAGACAGTGTGTGAGAGAGGATAGGCAGGTGATAGAGAAGGGACATGCTCAGACCAACGGTTTGAGATGTGTTTATTTTAATGCAAGGAGTATTGTGAACAAAGCAGATGAGCTTAGTTCATGGATCAGTGATGCACTATTAATAACTCCAAAAGACTGGAAGTCGAGTAAATAATGAAAGGCTTTTATTAGCAGTAAAATGTGACCTCCAGCATGCCCCTGGACTGAGAGGAGGAGCCATGGCCCAATCGCCTTTATTCACGGGCCTGTGGGAGGAGCCACATGGGCAGTCAGCAGAGGGGTGTGTCCAGACAGGTAACCCAGTTACAACATATATATATGGTTTACCACAATCAGTAATTGGAGCAATGATGTGGTGGCCATTACAGAGACTTGGA
Organism: Mobula birostris; assembly: GCF_030028105.1. Lineage (NCBI taxonomy): Eukaryota > Metazoa > Chordata > Chondrichthyes > Myliobatiformes > Myliobatidae > Mobula > Mobula birostris. Next base: position 94,331,934 of record NC_092372.1, on the reverse strand, counting down.
TGGCTCAGGGACAGGAATGGTTACTTCAAGTGCCAGGTTTTAGATGTTTCAGAAAGGACAGGGAGGGAGGCAAAAGAGGTGGGGGCATGGCACTGTTGATCAGAGATAGTGTCATGGCTGCAGAAAGGGTGGATGTCATGGAGGGATTGTCTACGGAGTGTCTGTGGGTGGAAGTTAGGAACAGGAAGGGGTCAATAACTTTACCGGGTGTTTTTTGTAGGCTGCCCAATAGGAACAGGGATATCGAGGAGCAGATAGGGAAACAAATCCTGGAAAGGTGTAATAATAACAGAGTTGTTGTAATGGAAGAGTTTCATTTCCTAAATATCGATTGGCATCTCCCTAGAGCAAGGGGTTTAGATGGGGTGGAGTTTGTTAGGTGTATTCAGGAAAGTTTCTTGACACAATATGTACAAACGTTTTAGATAAACCTACAAGAGGAGAGGCTGAACTTGAGCTGGTATTGGGAAATGTACCTGGTCAGGTGTCAGATCTCTCAGTGGGAGAGCATTTTGGAGATAATGATCACAATTCAATCTCTTTTACCATAGCATTGAAGGGGGGACAGGAACAGACAAGTTAGGAAAGCGTTTAATTGGAGTAAGGGGAATTATGAAGCTATCAGGCAGGTGTTGTGATAGTGTGGAGGGCTGTCAGAGGTTACAGTGGGATATTGATACCATGCAAAACTGGGCTGAGAAGTGGCAGATGGAGTTCAATCCAGATGAAATGAGAGGTGGCTCAATTTGGTAGGTCAAATATGATGACAGAATGGTAAGACTTGACAGTGTGGAGGATCAGAGGGATCTTGGGGTCTGAGTCCATAGGACACTCAAAGCTGCTACGCAGGTTGACTCTGTGGTTAAGAAGGCATACAGTGTATTGGCCTTCATTAATCGTGGAATTAGGAGCTGAGAGGTAATGCTGCAGCTATATAGGACCCTGGTCAGACCCTACTTGGAGTACTGTGCTCAGTTCTGGTCGCCTCACTATAGGAAGGAAATGGAAGCCATAGAAAGGGTGCAGAGGAGATTTACAAGAATGTTGCCTGGGGATTGGGGAGCATGCCTTATGAAAACAGGTTGAGTGAACTTGTCCTTTTCCTCTTGGAGCGACGGAGGATGAGAGGTGACTTGATAGAGGTGTACAAGATAATGAGAGGCATTGATCGTGTGGATAATCAGAGGCTTTTTCCCAGGGCTGAAATGGTTGCCACAAGAGGACACAGGTTTAAGGTGCTGGGGAGTAGGTACAGAGGAGATGTCAGGGGTAAGTTTTTTACTCAGAGAGTGGTGAGTGTGTGGAATGGGCTGCCGGCAATGGTGATGGAGGTGGATATGATATGGTCTTTTAAGAGACTTTTGTATAGGTACATGGAGCTTAGGAAAATAGAGGGCTATGGGTAACTCTAGTAATTTCTAAGGTAGGAACATGTTCAACACAACTTTGTGGGCCTAAGGGCCTGTATTGTGCTGTAGGTTTTCTATGTTTCTATGTTTCTATATCCTCACTAACGAACCATTGTTGGTATCCTGATTCATTTCATCTTAACATTGTCAGTGTCCTAGTTTCCTATTACTAATCCCTCTCACTTTCCATCCGATAGTGCTGCACTCTACTCATTCCCATCACCTCTGACCACAGGTCCAGTTACAACTGAGGCAGCCAGCCCTCATCAGGTCAAAATCTCAGGGTTCACTGACATTTTTAGGTAAAAATATTCATCATGAGATATAAATATTAGTTCAGTCAGAATATAGAGGAAAAAATGAGAATAGAAGTGTTAAAAGTGTTACATTCTAACCTTGTGACCTAATCATGATCAAACATTGACAGGAATTCTTTAAAAGCCTTACTTACATATTTAAGAGTTCCAACATTTGGTATAGGCATTTTCTTGTTAAACACAACTGGATTTGTACCTTCACTAGACAAGGCAAGAAGAGATTTTATCACATGCCTGACTTACTTTTAGTTTTTTTCCAGCTGTAGAGATTATTATCTTTGACTGCTCTTTTAAAGAGCTAAGTAATTAGTCAAATTCCTCTACTCTTTCACCAGGGTAAACCCTTTCACCAGAATAAACCGGATTCTGAGTCTGAGCTGCAAAAACTTCTCTTCTTTATCTTTGTGTCTAATTCCCTTTTCAAAGTTATTATTGAATCTGTTTTCATGTTCCTTTCAAGTAGCACATTTGGCATTTTAACATCTCCCCATATATATAAATCCCCTCTTGTTCTTTAACCAATGACCTTGTTTTCTGAATTACTTCCTCTTCACGTTAACTTTTCCCAAACCTTTGATTACTTTAAACACCATTATCTAATCTCCACTCAACATATCTACTCTAAGAACAATCTTTGTCTGGTATCTCTGAGGTGATCGACCTTATTCTATTTGTATTGATTTAGTGTTGTATTATTTTGCTGCATTGCACTTGTCAAACATGCCATTTATAACACCAGTAAATCCAGGCACTCATTGCTTTTTCTTTCCATACACTTTACACTTGGCTTTCACTTTTGTGAAATCGCTCCAAATCTGGGTTCTTTGATAATGTCTCTCTTATTGCCTTTCCAATGCTGTTGATTGGGTTTGAATAGAGTTGATAGAATTCTGGCCCCTGACGTAATATTTATGTGGGAGATGACAGTGAGCAAACTGGGCTACACAACCTTGGGGAACATGAGAGGGAGGGCATTCTTCAGAGAGCAACATTTTATGCATTTATTAGAAGTTAGCTCAAAGACTCCAATAGAACTGATGTGAGCTTGGCTGTGTTGAATAGTTTCAGTTCCCCATGCCTAACATTTCAGTTCAGGTTGGTTGACAGCCTCAGGGCTTCATTTCATTAACACTCCTACCTACTGTAGAGACCTTTGAGTGATTGCAAATTCCGGCCATTCCGGTCTTCACACATGAGTTCCCTGCTTGCTGCTGCTGCTGTGAAGGATGCCGTGATGCAGGTCGAGGTGTAAAGTGCGAAAGGCTGGAATTGGCACAGGCTACTGCAAGGACGATGCTACACCCATCATCTCACCCACTTTATCCTTCTCTTGTGATGGAGAAATGCAATGGGAAACCAGCAGAATCCAGAAGGGCCAGCTGCTACTTCATCTCAAAAAGTTGGTGAAAATTCGCACTGTCAAAACAGTAGCTGGAAGAAGATTGAAAATGCCTGATGTTTGAAATATTCCAACCCAGAATCTTCAAGACAATGTCATTCACTTTACGAACAGCTTCATTGCTGATTAATGGCTGAAACTGTGGACCATTGTTTCTTGCAACGTAAATTGGCCTTATAACTCCTGTGAGATTCAATGTACTAGTCATTAATGAAAATATAAAAATTAATTTGTTTCATTCTCTACAAGCTCTCCGGTAGAATCATTTGTAAGTAACCTGTATATTACATCCTGACAGCCTCAAGAGTGTGAATCCTCTGCTTTCCTCATTTAGAACATTACCTCACCATTTGTCTATTTTCCAAATTAATCTGCACATCAATAAGTAAAATAGAGTTGCTATTACAGAATTATTGCAAAAATACTGATTCAACAACTAAACCTAGGATAATTACCAAAGATGTCACAATTAGATAAATTGACAAACTGGGGAAAGGTTTAAAATAGAGGCATACATCAAGAGGGGTGGGATTGACCAATGGGGACACAATCATTAAACAAATTAAGGGCGAACCTAAAAGCATTTATATATATAATTAATGTATTTAACCTGCCTTTTTCAAAATCAATCAGATCGGAATAGAAAACAAAAGTAAAGGTAAAATGGCCACAAATTTTCTTTGACAAGAAAAGGGGCTTTCTGAAATATGTTTCTTTTTTATACTTATTAATTGTTACATTTCATTCTTATTGACAAAGCCCTTTACCTCCCAGTATAACTGGCCGGACATATTGATCTCCCTTCCTTCCACCCACACTTACTCAGCTTTATTCAACTGCTTGGGCCATGCTGAAGTACCATGGGCTGACTGGCTCTGTGATGTGTGTGGTGGAACCGCTAGCGTTAGTTCAGAATCTCCCTTTAGCGGCGGAGTTTAAATCACGTTTTCACGGTTGGTCAAATTGCAAGTGACTGGCAGATGTTCAAGGAGGCTGTCACAGATGGAAAAGACACAAGCCTCAAGGGATATGCTTCATCAGTCACCGGCTACACCTGTGTGTAGTCAGCATCAGTACTTTAAGACGGTCATCTCAGTCCAACTAAAAGCCCTGGCTGAACACAGGGGTGCACTCTGAAGTAAAAGCTGGTATGCTGCTTTCAAGTCTGGAGACAGAAGAGCTCTCAGAGCAACCAGGGAAACCTCATCTTAGGCATCAAAAGGGCAAACACTGCCTACTCACAAAAATATCAGGAACACCTGTCCGATAACGATCCCTGGTGTATGTGGCTGGACATCAAGGGTGTTACAGACTTGACAAGGAAAAACAACATCGACTGTAGCTGTGACGCCTCCCTCCCTGATGCTCTAAACAAATTTTATGCACGCTTTGAGGCATGCAACACAACATCAGCCAGAAAAGCAAGACCCCTCCTAAGAGAGTAGCCACCATCTGTAACAGCAGCAGGCGTGAGGAAGACTCTGCAGAGTTAACCCCCATAAGCCGGCTGGGGCAGACAGCATCCCAGGCCAAGTACTCAAGGAGTGTGCATACCAGCTCACTGATATCTTCACTCATCCAGGCTGCTAACCCACAAGCTTCAAATCAGCCACCATCATCCCTGTACCGAAGAACTCTACATCTTCAGAACGAAACATCTACTGCCTGGTGGCACTGACACCAATCATCATGAAGTGCTTTGAACAGCTGGCAATGGCTCACATCAAAACCTCCATTCCTGCCATCCAGAGACACTCAGCAGTATACGCTTACCGACAGAAACAATCTATGATAGATGCCATAAACATCTATCATGCACCTGGCCCTGACATCTCAAAAACCAGGATACTTATGTCAGAATGCTGTTTCTGGATTTCAGTTTGGCATTTAACACTATTGTCCCACAAACTCTGGTGAACAAGCTGCTGCTCTTCAGTCTAAATACACCACTGTGCAACTGGGTGATGGACTTCCCAATGAACAGACCTTGGACAATCAGGATGCACAGCTGACATTAAATTCTCTTGAGCTTTGGATTGTCAGATTGCTACCCAAAATGTGATGTGTTAATTTCAGTTTCAACTTTATTTTGCACTCTTATCTGGTTTTAGATTTCTCATACATTAAAGTTTCAAAGTCAATTTACTATCAAGGTAAAGTATCCTTTATTTGGGAGAGAGAGAGCCTGAGGTATGTCGAATTACCGGGTGAACAAGTAGTCTTTGGGGTACTGCAAGTCTGTGTCTTTATTGATGCTTTGCTGCATGCCTGAGTGCTCGGTGAGGGGGCTCTGATGCTTTTTTGCTGCTGGTGGGGTCGTTGCTTTTCATCTGCTTGTGCGTGGGAGGGGGGAGCTGGGGGGGGCTTTGGGGTTCTAACATTTAACTGTCATTCATTCTTTGGGGCACTGCTCTGTTTCCATGGATGTTTGTGAAGAAAAGGAATTTCAGGATGTATATTGTATACATTTCTCTGACATTAAATGTACCTACTGAACCTATTGAAGTACATATATATCACCATATACAATCCTGATACTCATTTTCTTGTGGGCATTCACAGTAAATACAAGAAACATGATAAACTGAATGAAAGACCACACACAACAGGAGGGACAGACAACCAGGGTGCAAAAGGCAACACACTGTACAAATACAAAAAGAAAGAAAATATTAATACATGGGAAACCCAAAAAATGTACTGCCAGCACTCAAAGTAGCCCATTAACACCACAAGCTGCGACTCCCTCAAGTGCCTCTCAGGGGAGTAGTCCACTTACAGCTGAGTGGTTAAGGGAAGAAAGACAAACGTGAAATGGTCATTGGAAGTAAACACATTCATAATGTGTGTGTATTGCCAAGTAAAGGAACTTGAGAATAAATAAGTAAGTATTGGAAACATAAAATGAAGGGTACTTGAAAGTGAGTCCATAGGTTGTGGGAACAATTCAGTGATGGGGTGAGTGAAGTTATCCCCTCTGGTTCAAGAGCCTGATGATTGAGAGGTAATAACTGTTCCTGAACCCGGTGACGTGGGTCCTGAGGCTCCTGTACCTTCTTCCTGATGGCAGCAGCGACTGAATGGTGGGTTGCTTGATGATAGATGGTGCTTTCCTGCAACAGCGCCCTCTGTAACTACGCTCAGTGTAGGGAGGGTTTTACCCATGGTGGAATGGGCACTATTCATGACCTTTTGGAGGATTTTCTGTTCTAGGTATTTTCACACCAGGTCGCGATGCAACGGTTCAGTATACTCTCCATCGCACATCCAGAGAAGTCTGTTGGTTTTAGATGACACGACAAATCTTCACAATCTTATAAGTGTTACGTACCCCGTAACTGGGTTGCCAAACCAGCAGAAATGGATCACTCAGTTGGAGTCTGGATTACTAGAACTAAGAAAATTTTATTAAAGAAACAAGCAACACAGTACTCTAATCAAAAGGATAATAAATGCAACAGTTCAGCAATGATAAACACACATTTACACAGAATTCAGATAACAGGATCAATCAAGCTCTATCATTGTCTAGGGGTAAATGACCAGTTTCAAAAATGACACAAAGGCCAGTTCAATTTAGTTCAGTTCGCAGTAATCGTTGCCATGGCGATGGACAGTGGGGGGGGGGAGGAGAGAGAGCAAAACGAATGAATATTCAAAACAGCTTCCACACACAGACCTTCACAGTCAGCTTTCGGGCGAGCCGTTTGTGATGTCATCTGAGGTCACGGACCGTGACCCCTCTGTTTCCAGATGCGATCGTTTCTCTGCGCTGAACCCAGCACCCAGGCAAGGGTGGACACACACCAGGTTCCTGCCGATCATGCCTTTCCACCCTGTGTGTTTAAGGCTTGATCCCGCGATCAGCCGTCCTAAAAGCTTCCCACCGACTGGTGAGAGACGCACCGCTTCCAGGGTTTCGTTACCTCGGGTGTCGTGTGTGTCCTGCCTTAGCGAACCTGTCTCTTTTTATCCCCCTGCTGGGGTATCGCCTGTCCAAACAGTTCAGGGTTCAAAGGGGGAGCTGCTCTAGACAGCTCTCTCTCCCATCCCTTCATTACACATCTCCAAATGCTGCTCCATTGTTTTCCTTATCTCTCTCTCTCCTGAAGACAGGTGGCAGACCAACTGCTGATCACACAGGGCAGCTAACATCTTATCTATGTGTATTCTTGTCACACTTCCCCCCTTTAAGGATTTTTACCGGGGGGTAAAAATTACAAACATGAATACATTATTTGATACACACACAAATATACATCTTTATCAGCTATTTGGCTAACACTGCGAGTTTGAAGTTGTCAACACCTTGACAGACAGTCAGCAATCACATTTTCCGTCCCTTTTATATGTGTTATTAATAATCCATTAGACCAGGCTCCAACTTAGCAAACTTCATAGTGGCCAAAAACACTGATGAATTGCGATCAATGTAACCTCTCATTTGGTTTTGTCCCGGACCACAATAACAAGGGTCGTCCCATTCCGACCTAGTTTTCTCTTGCAAGGGCTTAGTAGGAGGGGGAGGGGTAGTGACCGCAGAGTTATTGCAAAACTTCCTACAGTACCCCACCATCTCCAAGAGCCTTCTGAGGGCCCTCTTGTCTGTCGGGGTTGGGAGGTCAGAGATAGCCTGCACTGTAGCTTGCATCGCTGCCAGCTGCCCCTGTGTCACCACAATTCCCAGGTAAGTGACCTTCGAGTGGCCGAACTCATTTTTTTCAAGGTTCACTATCAAGCTGGCTTCAGACAGCCGTATTAAATTGCCAATACACACCTCTGTGTCCGTCAGCCCTTTAGTCACTGAATTCCTCATTCTATAGGGATGTTGTTTACTAGGCTGACCTATTGTAACAGACACCACCCAACGTCCCAGTTCTTTGCATCGCCTCGGGACAATAAAACACACGGGTGCGAGTCGTTTAATTACTTCTCCTAAAGAGTCGCTTTGTTCGGGGATTAAGGGAGAGACCTTATCAGCAGAGCTGGCCAAAACAATAGCCTTCTCTCATCTGGTCGATACCATACTCATCTTTTCAAAATGGTTTTTTTCTCTTATGGAGGGGACCCTAGCTTCATTGATTTCCGTGCTAACACCGACTAGGTTTGTTAGCATATCAAAAGCCTGTGACTGTCTCAGTTCGCGTCGGCCATAATCAATAACATTCTCCCCCCTGGGCAGCCGGTAAACCTCTTTCATGATTCCACCAACTGTTTCCTCCAGCACCGCAAAATATCCACCGGGGGGTACCTTGTGGGCCAGGTTAAAAACCTCATCCCCATAACTCTTTTGCACCACCCCCCATTCCTCATCTGCGGGCACGGCACTTGGTCTCCCTTGCTTCCTTAGCACTTCCTCCTCCACACAATAGCCTACTAGTTCCCTTGTCAAGTCTGTGTCAGAGAGAGCTGTCTTTGCCAAAATCATCAGCCCCTCGTCTCGCTCCTGCGTCTGCACAAATTCTTTCCTGGCTAATGCTACGTCTGTCCCAGCTCCCTCACTACCTCTTGTCTCACTACACTCCTTCTTTTCATTTTCTACCCCCGTCTCGTACAAGACTGTCCCGTGATGAACCTGTGAGTCCATGGGCGGGGCCTCAATGCTGGCAGGCTGACCTGTCAATCTCACGACTGGGAACACGATTCCCCCGGCGACGTCATTACCGAGCAAGACTTCCACGCTTTTCATCGGTAATTCGGACCTCACCCCGATCGTGACTAGTCCAGAGACCAGGTTGCTTTGTAAGTGTATCTGGTGCAAAGGGACTGACTCTGTCCCTTCCCCAATACCTTTGACCTCTACCTCCCCAGTCTGGGTCTCTGAGCTAAACTCTAATACACTCTTCAGTATTAGTGACTGACACGCTCCCGTGTCTCTCCAGATCCGCACTGGAACTGGTTTTAACCCCTCCTTCACTGACACCGATCCGGCCGAGATAAACTTCTCGCGCCCTTCCTGAACTTTGGCAGACCTGTCCTGTCCTAGTGGTTCACTTACCAGCTCGATACAGCCAGTTAAAATCGCTGTTTTCCCTTTTCCTGTCTCCTTCTTTGGGGCAAAGCACCTGGACGCAAAGTGTCCGACTTTCCCGCAATTATAGCAGACGATCCCAGGAGACTTCCTACCAGACTGCTCCCGGTCTACCTTATCCTTCTCACTAGGTCCCGGCTTACTTTCTGACTTTTCCGGCGGACTCTCCCCGCCGTCCTGACTACCCTTCTGGTAGCCTTTACTCGGGGCAAACTTCATTTTATGCGTCAATGCATGCTCATCCGCTAACTTAGCAGTTGCGGCTAACGTGGCTGCCTCTTTCTCATCTAGGTAGGGTCTCATACCCTCAGGGACACAACCTTTAAACTGCTCAATCAGGATCAGCTGTAGCAGTCTGTCATAATCCCCCTCTACCCCCTTTGAGGCGCACCAACGCTCACAATATGTCTGTATCTCACGGGCAAACTCTAAATACGTGCGGTCCCACTGCTTCCTCGCATTCCGGAACCTCTGCTGGTATGCCTCCGGGACCAACTCATAAATCCTGAGGATGGCCTCTTTCACCACCTCATACCTCTGGGCATCTTCCGCGGACAAAGCGGAGTAAGCTTCTTGGGCTTTCCCTTTCAGTACACTCTGAAGCAAAACCATCCACTTATCCCTCAGCCAGTCCTGACTTATAGCAACTTTTTCGAAACGGAGAAAGTACCGATCCACTTCGGTATCGTCAAATGGGGGAACCAGCCTAACCTCCTGAGTCGCCCTGAACCCTCCACCTTGGTTCGGCACGAGCCCCTGCTCTGCCCTTATCTTTAACTTCTCCAGCTCGAATTCCCTTTCCCTCTGCCTCTCTCTCTCTTCTCGCTCCCATTGCCTCTCTTTCTCTTCTCTCTCCAACTGTCTCTCCCTCTCTCTCTCTTGCCTTTCTAACTCTTTCTCTTTCTCCCACCTTTCTAACTCTCTCTCTTTCTCCCGCCTTTCTAACTGCTTCTCTTCGTGTTCTAACTGCCGTAGCCGGAACTCGTGCTCGAGTCTCAGTTTTTCAAGCTGCACCTGTACCGCGTCTCCAGCAGGTTTTTCAATAGACACCACCCCCAGCTCGCCTTGGGGAAACACACCTTTAGATGCATAGTGCTCTACGATAGCTCTGTGTATCTCCTCTCTCCTCATTGTCGACTTCCCCTTAGCAAGATTCAACTGTTTGGCCACAGCTACCAATTCCGATTTCCTGGCATCCTCTAATGCCTCCAAGGTCGGCGCCTTTAGAAATTCCTCAGCCTCCATTCCTGCTGTTTGTCTTTTCTTTCTTTCAGGAATTTTGACCCAATCAATTTACTCCGTCCCAAATTTAGCGTTCAAAATCGCGGACGAGAACCCCACTTATGTTACGTACCCCGTAACTGGGTTGCCAAACCAGCAGAAATGGATCACTCAGTTGGAGTCTGGATTACTGGAACTAAGAGAGTTTTATTAAAGAAACAAGCAACACAGTACTCTAATCAAAAGGATAATAAATGCAACAGTTCAGCAATGATAAACATACATGTACACAGAATTCAGATAACAGGATCAATCAAGCTCTATCGTTGTCTAGGGGTAAATGACCAGTTTCAAAAATGACACAAAGTCCAGTTCAATTTAGTTCAGTTCGCAGTAATCGCTGCCGTGGGAGATGGACAATGGGGGGAAGGAGAGAGAGAGCAAAATGAATGAATATTCAAAACAGCTTCCACACACAGACCTTCGCAGTCAGCTTTCGTGCGAGCCCTTTGTGATGTCATCTGAGGTCACCGACCGTGACCCCTCCGTTTTCAGATGCGATCGTTTCTCTGCGCTGAACCTGGCACCCAGGCAAGGGTGGACACTCACCAGGTTCCTGCCGATCGTGCCTTTCCACCCTGTGCGTTTAAGGCTTGATCCCGCGATCAGCCGTCCTAAAAGCTTCCCACCGACTTGTGAGAGACGCACCGCTTCCAGGGTCTCGTTACCTCGGGTGTCGTGTGTGTCCTGCCTTAGTGAACCTGTCTCTTTTTATCCCCCTGCTGGGGTATCGCCTGTCCAAACAGTTCAGGGTTCAAAAGGGGAGCTGCTCTAGACAGCTCTCTCTCCCGTCCCTTCATTACACATCTCCAAATGCTGCTCCATTGTTTTCCTTATCTCTCTCTCTCCTGAAGACAGGTGGCAGACCAACTGCTGATCACACAGGGCAGCTAACATCTTATCTATGTGTATTCTTGTCACATAAGAAAGTAGAGGTGCTGCCAAACTTTCTTCATAATGGACCCAGGACAGTGTGCTGATAGTGATTGTGGAGGAAGTGTTCTCATTCCGAACTGGGGGGTCTGCAAGTGAGGAAATCAAGGATCCACTTGATTAAGGAGATACTGAGACTTAGATCTTGAAGCTTATTCACCAGTTTTAAGAGGATGATAGTATTGAATGATGAGCTGTAGTCAACGAAGAGCATCCTATGTATGTACCTTCACTGTCTACATGTTCCAGGGTTGAGTAAAGAGGCACTAAAATGGCAACTGCTGTTGACCTGTAGGCAAATTGAAGTGGATCCACGTCACTTCTCGGGCAGGAGTTGATACGTTTCATCACGAACCTCTCGAAGCATTTTGTCACAGTGGATGTAAGTGGACGGTCATTGAGGCAGGTTAGGAGCAGTTCCACTGTAAAGCCGGTTGGAAGGTCCCTTTTCACAGGCTTCTACGTTGACCAGTAATGACACTTCCCCTAAGCAAAACCGGGAACTGTCGGTGCAGGAGAAGCACTGACACAAGTCTACTTCCCCCTTCTGCTTTCCTTACAGCAGATTGCTGCCTCATATTACACAGATGTTCCATGCTCAGAACAAAATACTACATAGAGCTAAGTTACTTACTAATACCTTGGCCAGGGCTTGTAAACTATTTTTACAATTGATAGGTGTGCATAGTATGGAATGATTCCAGACAGAATGGTTAAGAGAGCCGCATAGAATACAGGTATAATGGGAAACAAGAAACTCCTCCTGGTGTCATGGAGTCACAGAGAATGGATATAGGCCCAAACATCCAGGTAGGTGGTAGAATTTGGGGTCAGTTGCTGGGAGTGTGGGAACAATAAAATGGCAGGTCTGCACCACCCATTTACACTAATCTAGGTTAATTACATTTTATTCTCTACCCACACACCCACACACTTCCCCCTGATTCTACCATCCATCCGCACATCAGCGTCAGCTTACATCAGCCCGTTAATCTACCAACCCACATATGTGGTGTGGTTTATCAAATGTTGTAAAAATATTAGACGAAAGTCTGAATAATTCCAAGTTACTCTTTAACTCTTTGTGAGCTGGCAGCATGTAAGGTGCAAGTTAAACATTGTGTGTCTGTTAGATGTTTGCTGATAGTGGCTGGACTCTTACACTGTAGGTTCGCTGAACGTTTGCTAATAATGGCTGGATTCTTCTTGGCCTCAGACACGAGTGGCATGAGAACAAAAAAACAAAGAGTTTATCTGTCTCTCAATGCTTGTGGATTGAACCCCTATTCATTGGGGCACTTTTGCTCGGTCTTTTGAGCTTCCCCGAGACCAAGGGCTCAGAATTGGTGCTTTGGATGGACCCAAGGTGATTTCATGAGCTGGAATTCGGAGTTCCCCTAACAATCAAGTGGAGGCTACGAATTGTGAAGTCTTTGTAACTTACTACGTAGTATTTGGCGTGGTATATTTGTGCTTTCTGTTCTATGATAATAAGTCAGGCTGTAGTTACTCTGTCGTGCTGATACACTTACTGCCACATCTTCTGGGCACTTGAATTGGTTTGGGCCTTCTGGGGTGAATCACCCCAGCCCATTACAACGTATCTTTGGGAGGGAGGAAACTGGAGCACCCGGAGGAAATTCATGCAGTCACAGGGAGAACCTGCAAACTCCACACAGATTGGGTTAGAGGCCTGAGGCAACGGCCCTACCAGCTGCATCACTCTGCTGGCTATCGTTATGTAGCTTATGTGGCTGGTGAAATTAAAGGTTATCATTAGTAACACACCTGATAACATCCAAGTTTCAACATGAGGACTACGGGTCTTGAACATAAGGAGTACTTTCTAACGCCTGGTATCATGAGTGTGAAGGAGAAGTATCATTCAGAGGTGAGTTGCTTTCCCTGAGAGAGGAGAGATCCGGCAGATGCCTGTGAACAAGGTTCCTTCCTGGCCAATCTCCCGCAAGAGCACAGACTTGTGAAGTTGGCACTATGAAACTAGCACTGTATGGAAACCCTGTGCTTGAGAATGATGAAAATAAAGAACAGATAACCATCACATGGTTGGTTCTCCACAAACTCCTATAATTACAAAAATTAATTACGAACCAAGAGGGTGAATTTCAGAGGAGAAATTGTAATAACATTTGTACCATTTAGTTAGGGTTTCCAGGCATCGTGTGACACTGTTATATAATTTAAAGGCCCAGTCAATTTAGGATCAACGTACATTCTGAAATTGTGATATCTATGCCAAAATCAGAACAGGATTAAACATTACGTCTAAAATCGAGGCTGTCCAATTAAACCAGAGCAGCTAAGCTCCATAGTTAATATCCTGAATAAAAAGAACTCAGATAGCATTATCACAGCAGAGAATTCCATTTTAATTACGGTCTCTGCTGGCTAAGTGATAAGCATTGTTCAGGGCTAACTCTCTGCTGTTCTCCTGATACAGCCATCGTACAATTTCAGTCAGACCCAGAGGCACTGCAATATGAAACTGAGATTAGAATGCAGGACCTCCTTGTTCAGAACAATAATGCTCCTATTAAGCTGAACCCTTGATGTGAATCACCATAGAATTCAGCCAGCCTTTCAAATTTTCAGATGACTAAGTCAATTGCATCAAACTGTAAGACTGTTGCTGCCAGGGGCTTCAATCAGTTTTGCATGAAGAAATCTCTACCCAGTTATCATCGATGGATCACCTTCATTAACACCCACGGCCCCCAGCAACCCCGTATTTTCGGTCTCTGAGGCCATTCTTCAGGAGGGTAAACCCTCAGAAAGCATCGGCTCGGTTGGGGTATCCAGCTGACTACTGAAGACCTGTGCAGATCAACTGGCTGGAGCGATCAGTGAGACCTTTAACCTTCCGCTTCAGCAGACTGATGTACTCACCTGCTTCAAGCAGCCTTCAGTTATATCGGTGCCCAAGAAGATCATGGTAACCTGCCTCAATGACTATCATCCAGTAGCACTTCCATCCACTGTGATGAAGCACATTGAGAGGCTGGCGATGAAACATATCAACCCCTGCTTGAGAAGCAATTTGGCTCACCTCCAATTTGCCTACCATCACAACAGGTTAAAAGCAGATGCCATTTTATTGGCTCTTCACTCAACCCTGCAACATCTGGACAGTGAGGGTGTATACATCATGATGCTCTTCATTGACTGCAGTTTGGCATTCAATACTATCATCCCCTCAAAACTAATCAATAAGCTTCAACATCCAGGCCGCAGAACCTCCTTGTGCAACCAGGATCCTCAATTTCCTCACTTGAAGACCCCAGTCAGTTTGGATTGTCAACAACCTCTCCCCCACAGTCTCCTCAGCACAGGTGGACCACAAGGTTTTGTGCCTAGCACCCTGCTCTATTCACCTTACACTTATAACTGTGTGGCTAAGCACAACTCCAATGCCAAGTTTAAGATTGCTAGCGACACCTCTGTTGTTGGCCAAATCAAAGGTGGTGATGAATCAGCATAAAGAGAGATTGAAGATCTGGCTGAATGTTGCCAGAACGACAACCTGTCACTCAATGTCAGCAAAGCTAAAGCGCCAATTATTGACTTCACGAGGAGGAAGCCAGAGGTCCATGGGCCAGTCCTCATCAGAGGATCAGAGGTGGAGGGGGTCAGCAACTTTAAATTCCTCGGTGTTATCATTTCAGAGGACCTGTCCTGGGCCCAGCACGTAACCACTTCTACTTTTCTGCACCACAGCACTTCTACTTTCTGAGAAGTTTGCAAAGATTTGGCTTGTCATCTAAAACTTTGACAAGCTTCTATAGATAGCATACTGACTGATGGCATGATGTCTTGGTCCAGAAACACCGACGCTCTTGAATGGAAAAGTCTACAAAATGTCGTGGATACAGCCCAGCCCATCATGGATGAAGCCCTCTGCACCATTGAACACATCTGCACGGAGCGCTGTTGCAGGAAAACAGTATCCATTATCAAGGACCCCCACCACCCAGGCCAAGCTCTCTTCTTGCTGCTGCCGTCAGGAAGGTAGTACAGGAATCTCAGCTCTCACACCATCAGGTTCAGAAACAGTAATGTATTTCCCCTCAACATCAGGCTCTTGAACCAGAGGGGATAACTTCACTCACCCCAAAACTGAACTGATTTCACAACCTATGGACTCATCTCATGTTCTCAATATTTATTGTGTATTTATTTATTTTTTACTTTTTGCATTTGCACAGTTTGCCGTCTTTCAGATATTGATTGTCTGCCTTTGTGTGCAGTTTTTCATTGATTCTATTGTGTTCTTTGTACTTACTGTGAACGCCTGCAAGAAAATGAATCTCAGGGTACATGTACTTTGTAATAAATTTACTTGAAATTTGAAGCTTTAAATGTCCCAAAATCTAACAAGGCAACAGGTTCTTCACAAACAAGAGAACATCTGCAGATGCTGGAAATCCAAAGTAATACACACAAAACACTAGGGGAACTCAGCAGGCCAGGCAGCAACTGTGGAAAAGGGTAAACAGTCAACGTTTCGGGCAGCAACCTTCATCAGGGCACAGGCTCTTCATCGCACCGATTTTGTGTTGAACATCAAGCACCTATTTACACTAATCTTACTCTAAACTCATTCTGTCCCTTCCCCACCACCAACACCTCCATGCAGATTTACCCCTCAGTGACCCACTGAGGGCAATTCACAGTGGCCAATTAATCTACAAAGCCGCACGTCTTTGGGACGCTGCAGGAAGCCGGAGCACCCAGAAGAAAGCCATGTGGCCACCTCGCAAGTGTGTAAACTCCACGCAGCGGACTCAAGGTTGGGAATGAACGCGGGTTTTGGGAGCTGCCAGGCAATTACTTCGGTTCAATATCCTGCTTTGGCCTCTATGGAAATGGCTTCTCCCTTTGAGGCAATTGCTAGGGTCTTTAGGATGGCTGGGACTGAGCAATAGTTTTTCCATTGTTTCAATATCCCACCTCTCTCTGACATCTCACAGATCAGATTAACACAACTCTATGTCAATTTCCTGAAAGGATTTTCAATGTCACCAACTTTCTACAGGGCAAAGTCAAAGTAAAAGTAGCATTTATCATCAAATTACATATCTGTTACCATATACTACATGGAGATTCATTTTCTTGCAGGGATTTACAGGAAAATAAAGAAATACAATAGAATTTATGAAAAACTGCACAGAAACAAAGACTGACAAACTAATGTGCAAAAGAAGATAAACTATGCAAATAGAGGTATAATACTGAGAACACGAGTTGTAAAGAGTCCTTGAAAGTGAATCTGTAGGTTGTGGAATCAGATCGGAGAAGTGAGGAGTGAAGATATCACCGGTTTAAGAGCTTGATGGTCATAGGGTAAAAATGTTTTTGTTTTGCCGGTGGGGGGAGGGGGAATTGTTGCTCGCTGCCGCTTATACGTGGGAGTGGGGAGCTGGGGGGGAACTTTGGGGTTCTCACGTTTAACCGTCGTTCATCCTTTGGGGCACTTCTCTGTTTTTCGTGGATGTTTGCGAAGGAAAAGCATTTCAGAGTGTATATCTCTGACATTAAATCGGACCTTTGAAGCCTTTGAACCTGGTGGTGTGGGACCTGAGGCTCCTGTACCTCCTGCCTGATGGTAGTAGCAAGAAGAGAGCAAGGCCTGGATGCTGGGGGTCCTTGATGATGGATGCTGTTTTCCTGTGGCAGGGCTCCTTGAGACTGTGCTCAGTGGTGGGGAGGACGTTGCCCGTGATGGACTGTGTTGTATCCACTACCTTCTGTAGACCTTTCTGTCCCTGGGTGTCAGTGTTTCCATATCAGGCCATGATGCAACCAGTTACTCTCCTTTCTGCATCCACAGTATAGACCCACTGATTTCCTTTCTGTGCAGTATCAGACACATATTGTTTACAAACAGACATGGGTCCTTTGCTCCAGTGTATTTGCACTGAGCACTCATCTGTCCTACTCCCACTTTTCCTCAAATATCCCCAGCAGCTTCCCACTGTTTGTTCCCCTATTCACCTACCACCTCTGGCAGGCAGGAGGAAGCCCACAGACAAACTCTACACGGACAACTCCCAAGGCCCCCAGAGCCGCAAAGCACCAGCGTTAATTGCTGCGATGCTGTGTGGTTCGTCTAATTTATTAAGAGACGGGGGGGACTGTTTTGAAGCCTGTTTCATTTGGAGTCGGCTGGTTTGACGTTCTGGCTGCACACAACACATAATGGAATGGCGGCAGAGTAACGGTGAAACAGGCTCAAACAAATATAAACACAAAATGCTCTGCAGATGCTGGGGTCAAAGCAACACACACAACACGCTGGAGGAACTCAGCAGGTCAGGCAGCATCCGCGGAAACGATCAGTCAATGTTTTGGGCCGGATCCCTTCGTCAGGACTGTAGATGGAAGGGGCAGAGACCCTATAAAGAAGGTGGGGGGAGGGTGGGAAGGAGAAGGCTGGTAGGTTCCAGGTGAAAAACCAGTAAGGGGAGAGATAAAGGGGTGGGGGAGGGGAGGCAGGGAGGGGACAGGCAGGAAAGGTGAAGAAAGAAAAGGGGAAAACACAATGGGTAGTAGAAGGAGGCGGAGCCATGAGGGAGGTGATAGACAGCTGGGGGAGGGGGCAGAGTGAAATAGGGATAGAGGAAGGGAGGGGGAGGGAATTACCAGAAGTTGGAGAATTCTATGTTCATACCAAGGGGCTGGAGACTACTTAGACGGTATATGAGGTGTTACTCTTCCAACCTGAGTTTAGCCTCATCATGGCAGTAGAGGAGGCCATGTATGGACTTTCCTGCCTATCCCCTCCCTGCTTCCCCTCCCCAACCCTTTGATCTTTCCCCTTACTGGTTTTTCACCTGGCACCTACCAGCCTTCTCCTTCCCACCCTCCCCCCACCTTCTCCCCCCACCTTCTCCCCCCACGGATTCTGTCCGACCTGCTGAGTTCCTCCAGCGTGTTGTGCGTGTTGCTCAAACAAACATTCCCATCTGATCCAAGGGAGTAAAGTATCCACGCCACGCTGGGAATGTGTTGGTTGTGTGACTATCCTTACAAACTGCAGCAATTGGTAAGATTAAGCCACACACCACCAGAACGTTGTGGAGTAATTAGGTCTACACAGTCAGTCAAATGACAGAACTCGCCTGTCCATAGCAATGCCTGACTGATTCTCATTTGCCTGTGTTCTTGCTGCATATTTGATGGTAAACTAGATCACTAAAGATTTAGAGCAAAGGTATTTTTTGTGATCCTTTGCATTGACAGGTCTAGCTGTGCAATAGGAACTAGTGGGTGGGAGATGGTTCTGAGACTATATTCAACTGAGGAAGGACTTGTGGAAACCAAATGACGCAGTTAGCAGAGCTGCTGTGTCACATTGCCAGAATCTCGGGTTCAATCCTGGGAGAATTAAAAATACAAATAGGATTCACACAGGGCAAATATAAATAGGTGATTGGTGTGGATTCAATGGATCAATGGGTCTATTTCCACACGGTTTCTTTCTATCACTCTAAAATACTCCAGAACAGGTTGTCAACAGGAAAACTCTGGAGTTTACCAGATTCTATGCAAAACTCATATTTACAGCTGTGGTGCCTCTTTCTGAATGATGCACACTGGGAACTGTGTCTGGAGGTTTGGTTTACAAATGCATACACGCATTAATTCCTCAGATTTTTTTCTCCCCCGCACAATTTTTCCATCTCGCAAATGTCCTAGATTTGTTGCATTCTTACTGCAATGTGTTTCCCTTCAGAAAGTAAAAGACAGAAAACTTATGTGGGAGGGAGCCTGGATAGAGGCGAGAGGAGGGAGAAGAGGCAAGGATGACTAGAAAGTGTAAAAGATAGGACATGGGAAAAGGGAGGGGCGGGAGGGTGAGAAGGAAGGGTAGGAAGAGGAGAGAAAAGAGCCAGGAGAAAGGAGTAACAGGGGATGAAAGATAGGGAAAGAGAACGGGGTAAGGGAAAAGAGATCCAGTGTAACCAGGACAGGAATGCTGAAGGCCTGGAGCCTCATTGCCTTGTGTTCCTCAGTTAAACGTGCCTGAAATTGGGTAAACAGCAAAAAAATGACAGAATTTAAATGCAAATTATGCTCAATGGAAACTGTTTGCTTGTGTTATTTAAAGAATCACCACTGTTGTGTATTTCATATTTTGGTAATACTTGAGTAATCTTGTAAATGTGTTGTTGATTAAGCACTCTTGTTGGTTTAGAATAATTAATTACAGATTATATGTAAAAATAAGTGAATTGTGTACATCATCGTATTACCAAGTGAGACGTGAGCGCCTGCTTAAATTAAACTCAGTTAGACTCACACTTCAGACTCCTGTGTCTTCCCTTCAATTAGTTTAATGCTTTGAAGTTACAAAACATACAACCACAAAACAATTTCACACACAAAAATGGCTTTTAAGTCGCTGGATAAATGAATCACCACTAGGATTTCCGATGATTGATCACAATTACAGGGCTTAAAGGAAGCTGTAAAAATTAAGTTTGTAGTATTGACAATGTTGTAGACAAAATTGATCCTGATTTATAGCTTCTGAATATATAACTTTCATTTTGCATACTGAGAAGCAAGACAACTTGAAATTGTTCTGGATGATTTACAAAATTCAGCAGGTCAGCCGGGATTCACAGCAGGCCAGGCTGCGTCAGTAGACAGGAATAAACAGTTGATGTTTCAGCACAAGACCTTCATCAGGATTTTCATGGGTAACGCTGGTTAAGATATTTTATGTTATTTAAAGTTGATTAACTTATCAGTTAATTTAAAAGTTTATCATGTGTGACTCACAAGATGTTATCTGTATTAATAAAATTGTACTGTTCATTTTCAAGCTATCAGGGAATTGCTTTAAGGTGAAAGTGTTTTAAAAAGTAACTTCTTCCAAAGGTACTGCTTGAATATACTGGTTCATCGCGATATGCAAATTCATTGAATTCAGGGAAGGAAACACTTCCCTAAGAGGTGCAGTTCTGGGTGTAATTTGTCTGCTTGTCAATGAAAGCAAGAGATGCAGAAATTTCCTCCTGAGAGAAAAGAAACAAATCCATTTCCTGCCCAGTTCAAGAACACTGAGGCAGCTGCTGCAATCTCCCCTCTCCTCGCTCCCCCCGCTGCTCTCACAGATCCTTCGCAGCTCAGCAATTAGCAGATGAGCCACTTCCCCTGAATTTCTGATTAGCAGATGGTGAATTAGTAGAGGACTCCAGCAGACTGAATGAAATGGCAGAAAGAATCACGCAGGTTTTCTCTCTCAACAATAACTCTAGCTGCTTTTGCACAGGACAGGGCTCATAGAGCATAGAAAAATACAGCCACTTCAGCCCGAAATGTTGTGCCGAACACTTAAACTACTTCAAGATCAACCTAACCCTTCCTTCCCATATAGCCCTCTACTTTTCATTCATTCATGTGCATCTTAAACGCTCCTAATGTATCTGTCTTTACCACCAACCCTGACAGTGCGTTCCACACACCCACCACTCTCTGTTAAAAAAACACTACCTCTGACATCCCTCCTATATTTTCTTCCACTCGCCCTAAATGGAAGTCCTTAGATATTGATCATTGCTACCATGGGATAAAGGTACTCTATCATAGAAAATAGAAAATAGGTGCAGGAGTAGGCCTTTCAGCCCTTTGAGCCTGCACCGCCATTCAGTATGATCATGGCTGATCATCCAACTCAGAACCCTATACCAGCCTTCCCTCCATACCCCCTGATCCCTTTAGCCACAAGGGCCATATCTAACTCCCTCTTAAATACAATCAATGAACTGGCCTCAACCGTTTCCTGTGGCAGAGAATTCCACAGATTCACCACTCTCTGTGTGAAGAAGTTTTTCCTAATCTCGGTCCTAAAAGGCTTCCCCTTTATCCTCAAACTGTGACCCCTCGTTCTGGACTTCCCCAACATCGGGAACAATCTTCCTGCATCTAGCTGTCCAATCCCTTTAGGATTTTATACGTTTCAATAAAATCCCCCCTCAATCTTCTAAATTCCAACGAATATAAGCCTAGTTGATCCAGTCTTTCATCATATGAAAGTCCTGCCATCCCAGGAATCAATCTGGTGAACCTTCTTTGTACTCCCTCTATGGCAAGGATGTCTTTCCTCAGATTAGTGGACCAAAACTGCACACAATACTCCAGGTGTGGTCTCACCAAGGCCTTGTACAACTGCAGTAGTACCTCCCTGCTCCTGTACTCGAATCCTCTTGCTATGAATGCCAGCATACCATTCGCCTTTTTCACCGCCTGCTGTACCTGCATGCCCATTTTCAAAGACTGGTGTATAATGACACCCAGGTCTCGTTGCACCTCCCCTTTTCCTAATCGGCCACCATTCAGATAATAATTTGTTTTCCTGTTTTTGCCACCAAAGTGGATAACCTCACATTTATCCACATTAAATTGCATCTGCCATGAACTTGCCCACTCACCCAACCTATCCAAGTCACCCTGCATCCTCTCAGCATCCTCCTCACAGCTAACACTGCCACCCAGCTTCATGTCATCCGCAAACTTGGAGATGCTGCATTTAATTCCCTCGTCTAAATCATTAATATATATTGTAAACAACTGGGGTCCCAGCACTGAGCCTTGTGGTACCCCACTAGTCACTGCCTGCCATTCTGAAAAGGTACCGTTTATTCCCACACTCTGCTTCCTGTCTGCCAGCCAATTCTCTATCCACATCAATACCTTACCCCCAATACCGTGTGCTTTAAGCTTGCACACTGATCTCCTGTGTGGGACTCTGTCAAAAGCCTTTTGAAAATCCAAATATACCACATCCACTGGTTCTCCCCATCCACTCTACTAGTTACATCCTCAAAAATTCTATGAGATTCGTCAGACATGATTTTCCTTTCACAAATCCATGCTGACTTTGTCTGATGATTTCACCGCTTTCCAAATGTGCTGTTATCACATCTTTGATAACTGACTCTAGCACTTTTCCCACCATCGATGTTAGGCTAACCGGTCTATAATTCCCCAGTTTCTCTCTCCCTCCTTTTTTAAAAAGTGGGGTTACATTAGCCACCCTCCAATCCTCAGGAACTAATCCAGAATCTAAAGAGTTTTGAAAAATTATCACTAATGCATCCACTATTTCTTGGGCTACTTCCTTAAGCACTCTGGGATGCAGACCATCTGGCCCTGGGGATTTATCTGCCTTTAATCCCTTCAATTTACCTAACACCACTTCCCTACTAACATGTATTTCCCTCAGTTCCTCCATCTCACTGGACCCTCTGTCCCCTACTATTTCTGGAAGATTATTTATGTCCTCCTTAGTGAAGACAGAACCAAAGTAGTTATTCAATTGGTCTGCCATGTCCTTGCTCCCCATAATCAATTCACCTGTTTCTGTCTGTAGGGGACCTACATTTGTCTTAGCCAATCTTTTTCTTTTCACATACCTATAAAAGCTTTTACAGTCAGTTTTTATGTTCCCTGCCAGTTTTCTCTCATAATCTTTTTTTCCCTTTCCTAATTAAGCCCTTTGTCCTCCTCTGCTGGACTCTGAATTTCTCCCAGTCCTCAGGTGAGCCACTTTTTCTGGCTAATTTGTATGCTTCTTCTTTGGAATTGATACTATCCCTAATTTCCCTTGTCAGCCTTGTGCACTACCTTTCCTGATTTATTCTTTTGCCAAACTGGGATGAACAATTGTTGTAGTTCGTCCATGCAATCTTTAAATGCTTGCCATTGCATATCCACCGTCAACCCTTTAAGTGTCATTTGCCAGTCTATCTTAGCTAATTCATGTCTCATACCTTCAAAGTTACCCTTCTTTAAGTTCAGAACCTTTGTTTCTGAATTAACTAGGTCACTCTCCATCTTAATGAAGAATTCCACCATATTATGATCACTCTTACCCAAGGAGCCTCTCACGACAAGATTGCTAATTAACCCTTCCTCATTGCTTAATACCCGGTCTAGAATAGCCTGCTCTCTAGTTGGTTCTTTGACATGTTGGTTCAAAAAACCATCCCACATACATTTCAAGAAATCCTCTTCCTCAGCACCCTTACCAATTTGGTTCACCCAATCTATATGTAGATTGAAGTCACCCATTATAACTGCTGTTCCTTTATTGCACGCATTTCTAACTTCCTGTTTAATACCATCCCCAACCTCACTACTACTGTTAGGTGGCCTGTACACAACTCCCACAAGTGTTTTCTGCCCCTTAGTGTTATGCAGCTCTACCCATATCGATTCCACATCCTCCTGGCTAATGTCCTTCCTTTCTATTGCGTTAGTCTCCTCTCTAACCAGCAATGCTACCCCACCTCCTTTTCTTTCATGTCCATCCCTCCTGAATATTGAATATCCCTGAATGTTGAGCTCCCATCCTTGGTCACCCTGGAGCCATGTCTCTGTGATCCCAACTATATCATATTCATTAATAACAATCTGCACTTTTAATTCATCCACTTTGTTACGAATGCTCCTTGCATTGACACACAAAGCCTTCAGGCGCGCTTTTACAACACCCTTAGCCCTTATACATTTATGTTGAAAAGTGGCCCTTTTTGATTTTTGCCCTGGATTTGCTGGCCTGCCACTTTTACTTTTCACCTGACTACTTTTTGCTTCTACCCTCATTTTACACCCCTCTGTCTCTCTGCACTTGTTCCCATCCCCCTGTTGTGAACTAACCTCCTCTCTCCTAGTCTCTTTAATTTGATTCCCACCCTGCAACTATTCTAGCTTAAAGTCACCTCAGTAGCCCTCGCAAATCTCCCCGCCAGGACATTGGTCCCCCTAGGATTCAAGTGTAACCCGTCCTTTTTGTACAGGTCACGTCTGCGCCGAAAGAGGTCCTAATGATCCAAAAACTTGAATCCCTGCCCCCTGCTCCAATCCCTCAGCCACGCATTTATCCTCCACCTCATTGCATTCCTACTCTCACTGTCGCGTGGTACAGGCAGTAATCCTGAGATTACTACCTTTGCGGTCCTTTTTCTCAACTACCTTCCTAACTCCCTATATTCTCCTTTCAGGACCTCTTCCCTTTTCCTACCTATGTCATTGGTACCTATATGTATCACGACCTCTGGCTCCTCACCCTCCCACTTTGGGATATTTTGGACGCGATCAGAAATATCCCAGACGCTGCCACCAGGGAGGCAAACTACCATCCGGGTCTCTGGACTGCGTCCACAGAATTGCCTACCTGACCCCTTTACTATCGAGTCCCCTATTACAACTGCCCTCCTCTTCCTTTCCCTACCCTTCTGAGCTACAGGGCCAGACTCTGTGCTGGAGGCATGGCCACTGTCGCTTCCCCCGGGTAAGCTCTCCCCCCCCAACAGTACTCAAACAGGAGTACCTATTGTTAAGGGGCACAGCCACTGGAGTATTCCCTATTACCTGATTCTTCCCCTTCCCCTTCCTAACCGTGACCCACTTGTCTGCCTCCTGTGGCCCCGGTGTGACCACCTGCCTGTAACTCCTCTCTATCAACTCCTCACTCTCCCTGACCAGATGAAGGTCATCGAGCTGCAGCTCCATTTCCCTAGCGCGGTCCCTTAGGAGCTGAATCTCGGCGCACCTGGCGCAGATGTGGACGTCCGGGAGGCTTGGAGACTCCAGGGTCTCCCACATCCGGCACCGAGAACAAGAAGCTGCCCTCACACTCATACTGCCCCTCTCCTCAAATAACAACAAAAACTGAATACCAAACCTTCCTCGCCTCGCCCATTTCCGCCTAAGCCCGTTGAGCCAAAGCTCTTAAGCCTTTACTCTGCTCCCAGCTCACTCCGCCACCCGCAAACGACGCTGCCCACTGTATAAGGCTCTGTTCCTTTTAAATCTTCCGCGCTTCACTGCCCAACGTCACACGCCTGCGCAGTCCCGCCTCTCTGAACGCCAATGGAAAAAAAACTAAAAATTCAAAACTGGCTTCCTCCACACTCCTGCTATCAATACTATTTATCATTTTATACACATCTATCAAGTTGTCTCTCATCCTCCCTTGCTCCAAACAGAGAGGTCCTAGTTTGTGACCTTTACTTATCCAGGTCAATCTCCCCTCGAGTTTTCACATCCTTCCTATAATGTGGGGACTAGAAATGAACACAACACTCTAACTTGAGATTTTATAAAGTTGCAAAATTACCTCGCATAGTCTATTCTTTTCATTTTATAACTAACAGCATCTTAATGATCATATACTGTACCCCAGCACCTTCTCAACCTTATTTAGATATTGACAATAAACACTGAGGCTGGATGTGATGAACCCATGCCTTAGATAAATAAAACAGAAAGTCTACCCTTCATTGCCTCACAACTGCCTGATTAAGTGCAACATATTGATAAAGTTTTCTGCCCCAAACTTAAGAGACAATCTACTTGTCAGAATAAAACAATAGGGTTGAATATTGTCTGACAAAATCTAGTTTTTGAAGAAGTATTTTGATTGCATATTTACCGATGTCCTCAATGAGTGTCCTTGACTGAAAGAGCTAAATACATGCACTCACATAGGGTCAGTTCCTTCATGTTATGTGTTGGGATCAGGTTTGTTTTATACATATTCCATTTATAAAGCTGAATTCAGGTTGGACTGTATCAGGGAATACCAAAGGCAGAATCCAACCAGCCTCCAACCTGATGGCATGAACATCGACTTCTCTAACTTCCGCTAAGGCCCCACCTCCCCCTCGTACCCCATCTGTTACTTATTTTTATGCACACATTCTTTCTCTCACTCTCCTTTTTCTCCCTCTGTCCCTCTGACTATACCCCTTGCCCATCCTCTGGCCCCCCCCCCCTTGTCTTTCTCCCTGGACCTCCTGTCCCATGATCCTCTCGTATCCCCTTTTGCCTATCACCTGTCCAGCTCTTGGCTCCATCCCTCCCCCTCCTGTCTTCTCCTATCATTTCGGATCTCCCCCTCCCCCTCCAACTTTCAAATCCCTTACTCACTCTTCCTTCAGTTAGTCCTGACGAAGGGTCTCGGCCTGAAACATCGACTGTACCTCTTCCTAGAGATGCTGTCTGGCCTGCTGCGTTCACCAGCAACTTTTATGTGTGTTGCTCTTATTTATCCTTGTGCTATTTTCCAAATGCATAATGAGCCCAGAATAGCAACAAACATCTAATCCAAGCCATGCACACAAAATGCTGGAGGAACTCAGCAGGCCAGGCAGCACCTATGGAAAATTAGATTATTACATTATGAGGACACACAGTCTTCTTTTATTGTCATTTAGTAATGCATGCATTAAGAAATGATACAATGTTTCTCCAGAATGATATCACAGAAACACAAGACAAACTGACTGAAAAACTGACAAAAACCACATAATTATAACATATAGTTACAACAGTGCAAAGCAATACCGTAATTTGAAGAATAGACCATGGGCACAGTAAAATAAAAAGTCTCAAAGTCTCTCGAAAGTCCCATCATCTCATGCAGATGGTAGAAGGGAAAAAAAAACTCTTCCTGCCATGGACTTCCAAGCGTCGCAAACTTGCCGATGCAGCATCCTGGAAGCACCCGACCACAGTCCGACTCCCAGTCCATCCGAAAACTTCGAGCCTCCGACCAGCCCTCCGACACCGAGCACCGAGCACCATTTCTGCTGAGCGCTTTGACCCCGGCCTCGCAACAGGCAATAGGCAAAGCCGAGGATTTGGGGCCTTCTCCTCCGGAGATTCTCGATCGCACAGTAACAGCGGCAGCGAAGCGGGCATTTCAGAAGTTTCTCCAGGTGTTTCTCCATGCTTCTCATGGCTGTCTCCATCAAATCAGGATTGTGCACGGCATCCTAGTTAACACATAGGATATCATTCGGAGCGGCCGCGCACGCTGCGTCACGCCGCCATCTTCTCCTCCCTCCTTCAAATGGTTGATGTTTCGGGCCGAGTAAATGGAGTAAGTGGTTGATGTTTCGGGCCGAGACCCTTCATTGGGACGCTAATACATATTGGATTTGGTATTTGGGTTATAAAAACTCATTGTAACTCCTCTACAGTGTCAGCTAATCTTACTGATCGTATTGTTATAGGTCTGTTTTAATGAGAAAGATGTAGTAATGTCAGACCATCAATGGTTGTCATTTTATAATGAATGTGATTACCTGGACAAGAACACAGGGCCAAGGAGGGACTGAGCATACAAATTCACAAGAAAGTAGGTAGCAGCCAGTAACTAAGCCTGTTATGCTGCTAGCGTTTCAGGCAGCAATAAAGGTCCTCCATCTCTGGCGGTGCTCAGGTCTTCCCTCATCATGTCAGAGGCTTCCTGCGGTTTTCACTACTGTCAGCCATGATGGAGACTCAGGAATACCGTTGCACTCAGATGTGGAAGAATTCTTCATTGCTGTTTCCATAGCCATTTTTTTTTTGACCAGAAAGTGTTGTTTGCCCTGAGGGGAACCTCCTGAGGGATGTAAGCCTCTAAACCACAGCAAGGCTGCCGTCCCCTTGGAGGGTCATGCACTTAAATTGAACTTAAATGGCTGAAGCGAATTGGAAATAGAATGAAATAAATTAAAACTATTTAAGGCAAATAGGGTAGTGGTGGAGTGAGGCAGTTCTGAAATGGAAATTTGGGAAACTACAGACACTGAAGCAGAAATTACAAGGGGTACTCAGCAAATTGGAGAAACTGAGCCAACACTTCAGATTGAAGCTCCTTTGCCGGAATTGTTGAGGGAACTTCGACCCCACACATCAACACTGTTTCTCATCCCACACACACTGCCAGATCAAGAATCTGGGTGAAAAATCGGGGAAAGTGAAAGGGAGCGAGGAAATCTGGTTGCTTGTTGTTTGAACGTGATTGTTCAGGGGCCTCTCAAGCAGGCTCATACACTGCTGGCAGAATTGGAGATGCAGGTGGAAGGAATTCCCTGGGGATCTGTGGTTCTGACCATGTTGCCCCAACCATGAAACCCAGAATAGCTGGGGGAGCAGTGAATGTGTTGGTGAGGTTAAATGAAACAGACAAGCGCATCCACCTTCACTGATGGAAGTTCTTGTCACAGAGAAAGGGAGACGGAAACCCAGATGTGGAGGGTTCTCCAGTTTCCTTTTGCCCTTCAGTCCCATGATTCTTTAATACTAACATCTGAAACAGCAGAAAACTTCAGTTTTATTGGTTCTTTTCTGGCTCCAGGAGAGAAGTTTGCAGAAAACTTGCATCAATGAATCTCGCATTCCTGTTTATTGACCAGAGCCCAACAAAGAACATGGTGCAATCCTGTCTAGTTTATAGCTTCTCTTTTCAATGAATGATTTTTAAGAGTGAGGCATTTAAATTTTAATTATTATACATAATAAGTAGGAAATATGTAGTACTGTTCAAAAGTCTTAGGCACATATAAAAACGTCTGTAATGCCAAGGTGCTTTCAAAAAAAAGGAAATGAAATGTTTCTAAATATCAGAAATTACTATAAAGAGCAGTAAACAGTAAAAGACTAAATCAAATCAATATTTGATATGACCCCCCTTTGCCTTTAAAACGGCATCATTTCCCTTAGGTACTCTATTGTGCAGTTTTATAAGAAAATGGCTGGTAGGTTGTTCCAAGCATCTTGGAGAACTTGCCACAGTTCTTCAGCAGACTTTGGCTGAATCACTCGCTTCTTTCTCTCCAGGTAATCCCAGACAGCTTCGACGATGTTGGGATCAGGGCTCTGGAGGCAATACCATCTGAAACCATGTAAGAAAACTAGGGTGCCTACGACTTCGGCACAGAACTGTAAGTGTGACTACAATAAAGGGGTGCACTTTTTGCATGCTGCATGTGGACGTTGTTGCTAAGAGGTACTGCCTACGTCTGCATTGATTAACAATAAATTCCATCACACCTAGACTTGCCTCATAACGCAAACAAACCCTATTCCATTAGGTAAACTTGCAATAATTGAAGTGGCAAAAGCATTAACATTTTCTGTCCCCTCCAACTAATGCAAGGCAATAGAAAAGATAATTGCATAAATTTAACATGTTTAAGGAACACAGTCTGTAGGGCTGGAGCAAAGTTGGTCCTTTATCTTAGGTGCAGATTAGAATTTGGAAGTGTTCCAATCATCATGGAAGATTTACAATTCTGCAGCACATGTTACTTTCAGAACATCGCAACCTACCTTCCAGCTCGTGAAGTATAATCGAACATGTTACTGTTGTAAAGCTGGTAAAACAGCTTCAGCACCAGCAATGTGATAACAGTCAGGTAATCCATTTTCTATTGGTCAGGACAAAGGGTTCATTACTCCCGCTCTTCTCCAAAGTATCTTTCTTATCCACCCAAGGCCTTGTTTGGACAGTCCAAAACTTGGAAAATAGTTCCTCTGACAGTGCGACAGTACCTTGGAGGGACAGTCTAAATTTTGGGATGTTTATGTTTGTGTGGATCAGAGAATGGAAAATAGAGAAAGTGCAGATAAGTGTGTAGAATCAGCTAGCTCCATCATGGGTACAACCCTTCCATCACTGAGGACATCTGCTAAAGGCAGTGACTCAAGAAGCCAGGATATATCACTACCTGGGACATACATCACTACCTAGGACATGGGACATCACTACCTGGGACATACGTCACTACCTAGGACATGGGACATCACTACCTGGGACATATGTCACTACCTGGGACATACATCACTACCCAGGACATGAGACATCACTACCTGGGACATGGGACATCACTACCTGGGACATGGGATATCAGTACCTGGGACATGGGACATCACTACCTGGGACATGGGATATCAGTACCTGGGACATGGGACATCACTACCTGGGACATGGGACATCACTACCTGGGACATGGGACATGCTTCTTCTGTGAGCCTGAAGATCTGCACTTTTCCTTTCCTCTACTGTCATGTTTCTGAACGGCCCATGAGTTCATGAATATTACCACGCGATTTCTATCTTATACTATTTATTTATCTATGTTTCCATTTATTTATTTTATAGCTTGTAGCAGTTTTTTTGAATGTGTTGCACTGTACTGGTGCCACAAAAGAAGAAAATTCACAACATTCAGGTATACCAGTGATAATAAGACCATAAGACGTAGGAGCAGAATTAGGCCATCTGACCCATCGAGTCTGCTCTGCCATTCAATCATGGCTGATCCTTTTTTTCCATCTCCTCCTCAACCCCATTTTCCGGCCTTCTCCCCGTAACCCTTGATGCCGTGTCCAATCAAGAACATATCAATCTCTGCCTTAAATACACCCAATGACCTGCCTGTGGCAACGAGTTCCACAAATTCACCACCCTTTGGCTGAGGAAATTTCTCCGCATACCTGTTTTGAATGGGAGCCCCTCTATCCTGAGGCTTTGCCCTCTTGTCCTAGACTCTCCCACCATGGGAAACATCCTTTCCACATCTACTCTGTCTAGGCCTTACAATATTCAAAAGGTTTCAATGAGATTGCCCCCCCCCCCCATCTGTCATCCATAATAAGCCTGATTCTGATAGGATGTTGTCAGTCTCATCTCCTGACTGGCATCATTCAGCCAAGAGAAGGCTGTAAACAGGATTACTCTAGGTTAAATCAATGTTCAATCACATTACTGCAAAAGCAGCACGATGTAATCCAATTTCTGGCATCCAATAGCCATCTTAATCCACTTCTCCCTTACTTTTAGGCCTCAACATAATAACCGAGTTTAAATTAAAATTAAGTGCTGGAAATCTATGATAAAAGTGTCAGGCAGCATCTGTGGAAAGAGAAACAGTTAATGCTTCAACTCTTGGACCCATTTCTGACCAAGGTTCCTGAATAGGAAACATTATTTGTTTCTTTTGAACAAATGATGACTGATCTGCTGAGAATTTCCAGCCTTTGCTGCTTATACTATAACCTACAACATTGATCTGCTGTTTAAGTCAGGCAAACAGCATAGTCACCTAAACCAAAGGCCCTTGTTAAGATAAATTGAGTGACCAGCAGGCTATTAAATCTCTGAATAGCTAATTCAGCTGTGTGTTCACCTGATTCAAACTTCCGCTGGGAATCTGGGTAATGGAATTAGGATTCTGTCCTCCTTAATTCTTTTAACCATCCTGGCCCATCTATTGACACCTTATTCTAGTAAGTACCTTCTCTGTTTTCCAAATTAAGCTGAACAACAAGATTCTTTGGTTAATAAATAACAATTTTAGTTTTCTTTGCTGGTCTTTACAAAATGAATTTCTTCATGTCACAGAAAATCTTTTGAGATCATATCCAGATTTTAACCTTGGATTTAAATTTAAAGATTTATTGCCACTATTTCCCTTTGTTCAAAAGCTTTGACTACAAATATGTATTTTATATTCAAGATAACTAATTTTCATGGCCTTCTGCTGCTGTACCCCACCCGCTTCAAGGTTCGATGAGCTATGTATTCAGAGATGCTCTTCTGCACACCACTGTTGTAATGTGTGGTTATTTGAGTTACTGTCAACTTCTTGTCATCTTCAACCAATCTGGACATTGTCTGATGACCAGGCATTTTCGCTCATAGAACTGCCACTCACTGGATTTTCTTGTGTCTCGTACCATTCTCTGCAAACTCCAGAGACATTTGTGCAAGAAAATCCCAGAAGGTCAGGATTTTCTGAGATACTCAAACCATCCCATCTGGCACTAACAATCATTCCACGGTCAATGTCACTTTGATCACATTTTTTCCCCATTCTGCTGTTTGGTCAGAACAATAACTGAACCTCTTGACCATGTCTGCATGTTTTATGCATTGAGTAGCTGCCACAGGATCAGTTGATTAAGTATTAATCTAAGGAAAAGATACCCCCAGGGGTGCCCGAGAGTGGGGGAGGATGGACACAACGACATCAGACCCAGGCAATGAACAAACGACGATGAGGAAGCAGTGTGCATGTGGCAAAATCTGCAAGAACGATCACGGCTTGAAGATCCACCAAGCGAGGATGAAGTGTTTGGCGGGAGCAGGAGCAGCACAACGCGCAGGTGTCCAACCTGGTGAGATGAAGGAGGGGCCAGGCCTGGAGTCACCTCATAATGCCTGGAACATCCAAGTGTTGCAAACTAATCCCTCGAACATGAAGTCTAACAGGAGGCGGATCAAATGGCCTGCAGCTAACATGACTTCACTGTGGAAGCAGTTTGATGACGACATTAACCAAATTCTTGAGGCAACGGCAAAGGGAGGGGTTGATAGGAAGCTGCAAGCCATGACAACAATTATTGTTAGTATCACAGCTGAACGGTTTGGAGAAGAGGAGAAGGAAGGCTCCAAAACATCTAACTCGAAGAACCAAAGAGCATTGAGGATCCACAACATCAGGCAGGAGATGAAAGCGCTGAAGTCCCAATACAAGGAGGCAGGAGAAGAGGAGCGCATGGGCTTGGCCCAGCTGATGTGCATACTACGAAAGAAGATCAGGGTCCTCCGCCGGGCAGAGTGGCATCGGAGGCGGCGTCGTGAAAGGGCTCGAAAACGTGCTGCCTTTATCGCCAACCCCTTCAAGTTCACCAAGGAGTTGCTGGGGGAGAAGCACAGTGGGAAACTGGCCTGTTTGCAGGAAGACATAGACCAACATCTGAAGAAGATATATAATGATCCTGAAAGAGAGAGTGCGACATCCTAATAGACCCACTTGAACCGGATGTGCAGTTCGACATGTCAGATCTGCAACTAAAGGAAGTCAGAGAGGTCGTCCGCAAAGCAAGGGCAAGCTCGGCTCCAGGACCAAGCAACACCTCGTACAAAGTGTACAAGAACTGCCCCAAACTCCTGCTGCGTCTGTGGAAGATCCTGAGAACCTTCTGGAGAAGGGGGAAGACCCCAGAACAGTGGAGAGTGGCTGAAGGGGTGTGGATCCTGAAGGAGGAAAATGCCACCCAGATAGACCAGTTTCGCATCATCTCCCTGCTGTGTGTCGAGGTGAAGATCTTCTTCAGTGCAGTTTCTAACCGGCTGTGCACCTTCCTAGCAAAGAACACCTATATTGATACATCAGTCCAGAAGGGTGGCATTTCAGGGATGCCGGGCTGTCTGGAGCACATCGGTGTGGTGACACAGCTCATCAGGGAGGCCAGAGAGAACAAGGGCAACCTGTCAGTGTTGTGGCTCGACCTGGCAAATGCATATGGCTCCATTCCGCACAAGCTGGTGCAGCTCACACTGACCAAATATCACGTCCCCAGCAGGATCAGAGACCTTATCGCTGATTATTACAGCAACTTCAGGATGAGGGTCTCTTCAGGAGCAATTACATCAACCTGGCACAAGGTGGAGATCGGCATCATCACAGGGTGCACTATCTCAGTGACACAGTTGTCCCTAGCCATGAACATGCTCACCAAGTCTGCTGAACCAGAGTGCAGAGGGCCCAGAATGAATTCCGCTCAACGGCAGCCACCTATCAGGGCATTCATGGATGACCTCACAGTCACCACAGAATCAGTCCCAGGCTGCCGGGGGATTCTGCAAGGGCTCGAAAAGCTGGTGGAGTGGGCCCGGATGCATTTCAAACCTGCCAAATCAAGATCGATGGTGCTGAGGAAAGGGAAGGTGGAGAACAAGTTCCGGTTCAGCATCGCAGGCACAGCCATCCCAACCATCACAGAAAAGCCAGTCAAGAGCTCAGGCAAAGTTTTTGACAGCTCTTTAAGGGACACAACATCCATTCAGGCAACCTGCACCGAGTTGGATGGCTGGCTGAAATCTGTGGACAAGTCTGGCCTACCTGGGAAGTTTAAAGCCTAGGTGTATCAGCATGGCATTCTTCTCAGAATCCTGTGGCCCCTCCTCATCTATGCAGTTCCGATCTCGACAGTCGAAACCTTAGAGAGGAGGGTTAGCAACCACCTCAGGAGATGGCTGGGGCTGCCAAAGAGCCTGAGCAGCATCGCACTCTATGGACACCACAACAAACTGCAACTGCCCTTCAAATCCTTGGAGGAAGAATTCAAGGTAACAAGAGCCAGAGAAGTGCTACAGTATAGGGACTCAAGTGACCCGAAGGTGGCTAGAGCAGGGAGCCAAGTAAGTACTGGCAGGAAGTGGAGGGCAGAGGAAGCTGTTCAGGAGGCAGAGGCAAGACTGCGTCACAGGAGGCTGGTGGGAGTGGTCACACGAGGCTGAGCTGGGCTAGGATCCTTTCCAACTCCCCAAATGGACACCAGAGGGAAGGAAAGGCGTCGTCTAGTTCAGGAGGAGGTGAGAGCAGTAGTGAAGGAGATAGCCTGCAAGGCGGTGGCAATGAAGCAACAGGGTGCTTGGACAAGATGGGAGAATGCGGTTGAGAGGAAAGTGACCTGGGCTGATCTTTGGAAAGCCGAACCACACCGCATCCAATTTCTCATCCAGGCAGTGTACGATGTGCTTCCAAGCCCATCAAACCTGCACACATGGGGCAAGGCAGAGTCATCTGCGTGCGCACTGTGCAAGCGAGGAACCCTGGAGCACATCCTCAGCGGCTGTGCAAGGGCCCTTGGTGAGGGACGGTACAGGTGGAGGGATGATCAGGTCCTGAAGACCATCGCTGAAGCCGTCAGCGCAGGAGTTGAGTGGGTGAAGTGGTCCCGACCCTCCAAGCAGACCATTGCCCTTGTCAGAGGCTGGGGAGCAGCCAATACCTGCCAAAAGAACATCTGCAGGCATCCTGACCTCTGCAAGGGACTGGCAGCTGTTGGTGGACCTCGAAGGGCAGCTGAAGTTTCCCAACCATATCGCAGCCACCACCCTGCGACCAGACATTGTCCTAGTGTCTGAGTCTACTAAGCAAGTGGTGCTGCTGGAGCTGACAGTCCCATGGGAAGATAGCTTGGAGGAGGCCTTTGAAAGGAAGCTCTCCAAGTACGCAGGACTGGTCAGCAGGCTGGATGGAGAGCGAGGTGTCTCCCAGTGGAGGGTGGTTGTAGGGGATTCGTAGCCCATTCTTTAGTTAGAGCCTTCAGCATTTTGGGCATCGAGGGAGAGAGGAAGAGGAGAGCCATCTGCAGTACCACCGATGTGGCAGAGAGGGCCTCAAGATGGCTGTGGCTCAAAAGAGGGGAGCCATGCAGTCATAAGTAGCTAGCCATCTGGACACAAGCTGGAGTCTGATCAGCCCCGGCTGGGTCACCTGGAGGAGGTTGTATGATGTTGAAAGACCCGAAACACCCGATGATTCCAGGAACATCACTGAAGCTGTGTCCAGAAGCATCAATAGATGTATGTACACAACAAATGCAAATGAGCAGGTGTACAGATGTACCTAATAAAGTAGCCACTGAGTGTATATCATTACCTTTACCTTAAGAGACTGTTGTGCATGAAAATCGCAGGAGATCAGGAGTTTCTGAGATACTCAAACCACCCTGTCTG
The DNA here is from genome assembly GCF_030028105.1 of Mobula birostris. Lineage (NCBI taxonomy): Eukaryota > Metazoa > Chordata > Chondrichthyes > Myliobatiformes > Myliobatidae > Mobula > Mobula birostris. The sequence continues at coordinate 94,296,227 of NC_092372.1, read as the reverse complement.
GCACCCGCTCTCCCTTTCTGACACAACACATAAAAACTATAAAGAAGTTTGATTTATGATGCACATGAAAGAAAATAGGAACTGCAAATTCAATGCAGTGACAAATAATTGAAAAATTATTCAAATCCATTTAAAGCTACAAATAAAATTTAATTACATTAAAAACAATTTTCATCAACAGTTTTAGAACATACATTAGTAGTCCAACTATTCATGACATAAGAGCTCTTTCACCTTTCGATGAGATGGATGGGCTTGGTGCAGTGATCTCAGCTTCTCAACATCAGGGTGAATGTCACTCAGAAGGAGCCTCAGATCCCCACGTTCAGTAACTTGCAGTCTGTTTCACTGCTTTCAGAGAAGTTGGGCGACTGCATTGAAACTGCGCTCCACTGAACATGATGTTAGAAAGGCAATAAAGAGCATCTTGACCTTTTGCCACGGTACAGGACAGCATTCAGAGATTTCTTTCTGCAAAAGTTTTGATATGAGTTTTTGAACCTTGGCTTCAGCTCAAATTCATTCTGTAGTGAGATCAGTTCTTCCTTCACACTTCCTGAACTCTCTCTGACATGTCTCTATGCAACTCAGCCAAGTGAGCAAGTGAGCACAGAATACTTGAAGATCATCATCTGGTATTCTTTCTTTCTCTTCCAACTCAGGGAGGCTTGGAAATTGGAACAGGATGCAATGGCCAATAACTTGGATAAAAGTGTGGAGACGACTGATTTGTCTTTGATAAAATTCACATAATTTCCTTGCAATTGAAAATTGATTCCATTAAACTTTGTAAATAGTTCTGAAAAACAAGCAATGTCATGCCTAACATTCTTGAGTTGATTACTGAATGAAGCATTTGGGTCTTCAAAGAATTTTATCCCATTTTCAAAAAGTACATTGAGGGACGACTGTGCAAACGCGTGGACGTCAGTGAGTTAGACCAGCCGGAAGAGTTTAAAAGGAAACAGCTTTATAGAGCGCGTGACTGAGTAGAGGTAGACAGAGTAGGAGGGCTTTGGCTCAACAGTGCTTCAGCGATAAACGGGTCGGGGTGAGGTAGGTTACCTGAGAAGAATAGAAACAGGAAGTATGTCTGCAAGGCCAGTGTTCTGTACTGGGTGTCGGATGTGATATGTCTGGGAGACTCCCACCCTCCTGGACGGTCACATCTGCACCAGTTGCGTCAAGTTGCAGCTCCTTAGGGACCGTGTTAGGGAACTGGAGCTGCAACCTGACGACCTTTGTCTGGTCAGGGAAAGTGAGGAGGTGATAGATAGGAGCTATAGGCAAGTAGTCACATCAGGGCCTTGAGAGACAGATCAGTGGGTAACAGTTAGGAGAGGAAAGGGCAAAGGTCAGATACTAGAGAGTACCCCTGTGGCTGACCCCTTAACAATAAGTACTCCTGCTTGAGTACTGTTGGGGGAGGTGAAGACCTACCTGGGGGAAGCAGCAGTGGCTGTGCTTCTGGCACAGACTCTGGCCCTGTGGCTCAGAAGGGTAGAGAAAGGAAGAGGATGGCAGCAGTGATAGGGGACTCTATAGTTAGGGGGTCAGACAGGTGATTCTGTGGACGCAGTAAAGAAGCACGGATGGTAGTTTGCCTCCCAGGTGCCAGGATCCAGGATGTTTCTGATCATGTGTGATCATGTGGTCATCTGATCCTGAAGTGGGAAGGTGAACAGCCAGAGGTTGTGGTACATATTGGTATCAACGACATAGGTAGGAAAAGGAAGGAGGTCCTGAAAACAGACTACAGTGAGTTAGGAGGGAAGCTGAGAAGCAGGACCTCCAAGGTAGTGATCTCAGGATTACTGCCTGTGCCACGCGACAGTGAGTATAGGAATAGAGTGAGATGGAGGATAAATGCGTGGCTAAGGGATTGGAGCAGGGGGCAGGGATTCAGACTTCTGGATCATTGGGACCCCTTTTGGGCAGACATGACCTGTACAAAAAGGACGGGTTGCAGTTGAATCCGAGGGGGTCCAATATTCTGGCAAGGAGGTTTGCTAAGGCTACCTGGGAGAGTTTTAACTAGAATTGCTGGAGGGTGGGAACCGAACTGAAGAGATAGAGGAAGGGGCAGTTGGCTCACAAATAGAGAAAGCTTGGAGACAGTGTTTGAGGGAAGATAGGCAGGTGATTGAAAAGACCGATGGTTTGAGATATGTCTATTTTAATGCAAGAAGCATCATGAACAAAGACAATGAGCTTAGAGCATAGATCAGTACTTGGAGCTACAATATTGTGGCCATTACAGAGACTTGGATGGCTCAGGGGCAGGAATGGTTACTTAGAGTACCAGGCTTTAAATGTTTCAGTAAAGACAGGGAGGTAGGCAAAAAAGGTGGGGTCGTGGCACTGTTGATCAGAACTAGTGTCATGGCTGCAGAAAAGGAGGAAGTCACAGAGCGATTGTCTACTGAGTCCCTGTGGGTGAAAATTAGGAACAGGAAGGAGTCAATAACTCTACTGGATGTTTTTTATAGACCACCCAATAGCAACAGGGACATCAAGAAGCAGGGAGGTGTAATAATAACAGGGTTGTCGTGGTGGGAGATCTTAATTTCCCCAATATTGATTGGCATCTCCCTAGAGCAAAGGGTTCAGATGGGGTAGAGTTTGTTAGGTGTGTTCAGGAAGGTTTCTTGACACAATATGTAGATAAGCCTACAAAAGGAGAGGCTGTACTTGATCTGGTACTGGGAAATGAACCTGGTCAGGTGTCAGGTCTCTCAGTGGGAGAGCACTTTGGAGATAGTGATCACAATTCTATCTCCTTTACCATAGCATTGGAGAGGGATAGGAACAGACAAGTTAGGAAAGCGTTTAATTGGAGTAAGGGGAAATATGAAGCTATCGGGCAGCAACTTGGAAGCATAAATTGGGAACAGATGTTCTCAGGGAAATGTACGGCAGAAATGTGGCAAATGTTCTGCATAGGTATGTTCCAATCAGACAGGGAAAGAATGGTAGGGTACAGGAACCGTGGTGTACAAAGGCTGTTGAAAATCTGATCAAGAAGAAAAGAAAAGCTTACAAAAGGTTCAAAAAACTTGGTAATGATAGAGATCTAGAAGATTATAAGGCTAGCAGGAAGGAGCTTAAGAATGAAATTAGGACAGCCAGAAGGGGCTATGAGAAGGCCTTGGCGGACAGGATTAAGGAAAACCCCAAGGCATTCTACAAGTATGTGAGGAGCAAGAGGATAAGACGTGAGCGAATAGGATCAATCAAGTGTGATAGTGGAAAAGTGTGTACGGAACCAGAGGAGACAGCTGAGGTACTTAATGAATACTTTGTTTCAGTATTCACTACAGAAAAGGATCTTGGCGATTGTAGGGATGATTTAAAGCGGATTGAAAAGCTTGAGCATATAGACATTAAGAAAGAGGATGTGCTGGATCTTTTGGAAAGCATCAAGTTGGGTAAGTCCCCGGGGCTGGATGAGATGAACCCCAGACTACTGTGAGAGGCAAAGGAGGAGATTGCTGAGGCTCTGTCAATGATCTTTGCATCAACAATGGGGATGGGAGAGGTTCCAGAGGATTGGAGGGTTGTGGATGTTGTTCCATTATTCAAGAAAGGGAATAGAGGTAGCCCAGGAAATTATAGACCAGTGTGTTTTACTTCAGTGGTTGGTAAGTTGATGGAAAAGATCCTGAAAGGCAGAATTTATGAACATTTGGAGACGTCTAATATGATTAGGAATAGTCAGCATGGCTTTTTGAAAGGCAGGTTGCGCCTTACGAGCCTGATTGAATTTTTTGAGGATGTGACTAAACACATTGATGAAGGTAAAGCAATAAATATAGTGTATATGGATTTCAGCAAGGTATTTGATAAGGTACCCCATGCAAGGCTTATTGAGAAAGTAAGGAGGCATGGGATCCAAGGGGACCTTGTTTTGTGAATTAGCATGCCCACAGAAGGCAAAGAGTGGTTGTAGATGGGTCATATTCTGCATGGAGGTTGGTGATCAGTGATGTGCCTCAGGGATCTGTTCTGGGACCCCTCCTCTTCGTGATTTTTATAAATGACCTGGATGAGGAAGTGGAGGGATGGGTTAGTAAATTTGCTGATGACACAAAGTTTGGGGGTGTTGTGGATAGTGTGGAGGGCTGTCAGAGGTTACGGCGGGACATTGATAGGATGCAAAATTGGCTGAGCAGTGGCAGATGGAGTCCAACTCAGATAAGTGTGAGGTGGTTCATTTTGGTAGGTCAAATATGATGGCAGAATATAGTATTAATGGTAGACTCTTGGCAGTGTGGAGCATCAGAGAGGTCTTGGGTCTGAGTCCGTAGGACACTCAAAGCTGCTGGGCAGGTTGACTCTGTGGTTAAGAAGGCATACAGTGCATTGGCCTTCATCAACCATGGGATTAAGTTCAAGAGCCTAGAGGTAATGTTGCAGCTATATAGGACCCTGATCAGACCCCACTTGGAGTACTGTGCTCAGTTCTGGTCACCGCACTACAGGAAGGATGTCAAAACTATAGAAAGGGTGCAGAGGAGATTTACAAATATGTTGCCTGGATTGGGGAGCATGCCTTATGAGAATAAGTTGAGTGAACTTGGCCTTTTCTCCTTGGAGCTGTGGAGGATGAGAGGTGACCTGATAGAGGCATACAAGATGATGAGAGGCATTGATCGTGTGGATAGTCAGAGGCTTTTTCCCCACAGCTGAAATGGCTAACACGAGAGGGCATAGTTTTAAGGTGCTTGGAAATAGGTACAGAGGAGATGCAAGGGTAAGTTTTTTATGCAGAGAGTGGTGAGTGCGTGGAATGGGCTGCTGGCAATGGTGGTGGAGGCAGATACAATAGGGTCTTTTCAGAGAAGTCTGGACAGGTACATGGAGCTTAGAAAAATAGAAGGCTATGGGTAACCCTAGGTAATTTCTAAGTAAGTAGATGTTCAGCACAGCATTGTGGGCTGAAGGGCTTGTATTGTGCCATAGGTTTTCTATGTTTCTATGTTTTATATAAAAGCATCTCAGGCAATTTCCTTTTGAGAGCCATCTTCTGTGTGCAACAGCAAGAGTTCAAACTGCTCATCGTTCTCAATACAAAGCTCTTGAAATAATCGAGAATTGAGAACACGGGACTTGATTTTATTTATCACTGTGATAACAGTGTTTAATGATTTGTGCAGCTGACCATTTAGGTTTTTTTGCGACAAGATGTTGTCTGTGCATTATCCAGTGAATGGTAATTATGTTAGGCACAACTTTTCTCAAGAAAGTAATAACTTGATAATGGTGTTCTGTTATTGATGGTGCCCATCTGTTGCACAAGAAAGAATGTTGGTGAGCAAAATGTCCTTCTCTTTTAAAAATTGCTCAACAACCTAAAATATTGACTCCCCTTTCATATCTGTTTCTAGTCTTCTTGCAAGTAACAACCATGTTTTCATCATTTATGAAATGAACATAAACAAGAAGCAAAGATTCGTTGTCCAGCAAAGTTGACTCATTCAACTGCAGAGCAAATTCTGTTATCCTAAGTATGTTGCACAATATGGCTTCCACAGTCTCAGACATTTCACCTATTTGTCTTTGAACAGAGTTGTTGCTGAGCATTATCACTTTAATTATTTCGTCTTGTGACATATGTAAACCAGTACTCAGAACTTACCTTACTGCTGGCAGAATCAGTTCTTCTCCAATTGTATGGGGCTTTCCAGATTTAGTAATGAACAATGAAATGTTGTTTGAAGAACTCATACCATCACTGCTATGTTGTGAAGTGCTGGCAAACACACTTTGAGGTGATTTACATTTCTGGAAGTTTTCATGAAGTGACTTAAAATAAGCCAAGTTCTTTTACCATAGAACCATAGAACCATAGAAACTACAGCACAGAAACAGGCCCTTTGGCCCTTCTTGGCTGTGCCGAACCATTTTCTGCCTAGTCCCACTGACCTGCACATGGACCATATCCCTCCATACACCTCCCATCCATGTATCTGTCCAATTTATTCTTAAATGTTAAAAAAGAACCCGCATTTACCACCTCGTCTGGCAGCTCATTCCATACTTCCACCACTCTCTGTGTGAAGAAGCTCCCCCTAATGTTCCCTTTAAACTTTTCCCCCCTCACCCTTAACCCATGCCCTCTGGTTTTTTTCTCCCCTTGCCTCAGTGGAAAAAGCCTGCTTGCATTCACTCTATCTATACCCATCATAATTTTATATACCTCTATCAAATCTCCCCTCATTCTTCTACGCTCCAGGGAATAAAGTCCTAACCTATTCAACCTTTCTCTGTAACTGAGTTTCTCAAGTCCCGGCAACATCCTTGTAAACCTTCTCTGCACTCTTTCAACCTTATTTATATCCTTCCTGTAATTTGGTGACCAAAACTGAACACAATACTCCAGATTCGGCCTCACCAATGCCTTATACAACCTCATCATAACATTCCAGCTCTTCTACTCAATACTTCGATTAATAAAGGCCAATGTACCAAAAGCTTTCTTTACGACCCTATCTACCTGTGACGACACTTTTAGGGAATTTTGTATCTGTATTCCCAGATCCCTCTGTTCCACTGCACTCCTCAGTGCCTTACCATTAACCCTGTATGTTCTACGTTGGTTTGTCCTTCCAACGTGCAATACCTCACACTTGTCAGTATTAAACTCCATCTGCCATTTTTCAGCCCATTTTTCCAGCTGGTCCAAGTCCCTCTGCAGGCTCTGAAAACCTTCCTTACTGTCTACTACACCTCCAATCTTTGTATCATCAGCAAACTTGCTGATCCAATTTACCACATTATCATCCAGATCATTGATATAGATGACAAATAACAATGGATCCAGCACTGATCCCTGTGGCACACCACTAGTCACAGGCCTCCACTCAGAATGTATTTTCTTCAAGTGTTCAAGTAGCCTGGACAGTTTCATTGTCTCATTTGAAAAAAAACGTCTGCACCAACGGAGACATTGGCTGCTGTTGGTTGCTTGCTGCTGGTATCAATCCATATTTCAGATACTCCACACTAAACTGTCTACAGGTCTTTTTCATTTGGTCTGCTTCTGCCATTTTTGCTATGGATTAACAAACACGGTCAATCATCTATTGTTTAATCCAACCTGAAGTGCTGCAATTAATAAAGGGAAAAGTTGTGTGGTGTCACCACAGCTCAAGCAAAACCTTTCTCTGCCTGAAGGTACAAGAATTGGGGCAGTGATACCTCAGCGGGGTCATGGGCTGGAGAAATGTGCTCAGGACTATTCAAGAGGGCAGATTCTGAGCTTTACTCCATTGACTATCATACCCTAATTCACAGGAATTGTGTCACTGTGTGACTAGAGTATGGGAATTGTACCAGCTAACACTGTACTACAGCAGTGAATGGGAACAATGTCTGGAAGTAACATAATTTCTTCAGTCCAGATTTCTCATGATATACCAAATACAGAAGCGTCACATTGCTTTTCAAAAATTATAACAGGCTTTAAGCAAAGTGGGTTAGCAAGAGATGATGTGATTACATGGTTATTATAAGCAATAATAAGGCACTGAGAATCAAAGGCTTATAATAAGCAATTCATTCTTAAATTAAGCCTGTAATCCCTCAGCTGCACCCTTTGCTACCGAGCTACCATCACCCCCTGTATCTTTATTGCCCCCTTAAAAACTCACCCCATCCCCAGGGGTTGATATTGCCCACTTTGAGAACCTCTGGGATACAGTGATTTTTTTTAATGTTACAGGAATGCAAACGAGAAAATCTGCAGATGCTGGAAGTCTGAGCAACACACGCAAAATGCTGGAGAACCCAGCAGGCCAGACAGCATCTATGCAAAAGAGTACAGTCAACATTTTGGGCCAAGACCTTCTCAGGACTGGACAAAAAAAGATGAGGAGTCATAGTTAAGAGGTGGGGGGAGGGCTGGAAGAAACACAAGGTGATAGGTGAAACTAGGGGTGGGGGTGATGAAAGAGATGGGGATGGGGCTGGAGACGGGGCCAGATTAAGCTAGTGCGGTGCCTGTAGCATATGTTGTAAAGGGGCCCCAAATTTTAAAAATGCACATAAGTATTAAAAGATAAATTATTTACTTGCATAGTAAAGTAATTCAATTTCTTCATTTGCTATACAGCCAGATAATATGACAAATGTCTGACACTTCAGTAATTGTATTATTTACATGTAGGTATCAATTTCAAATGTCAAAAGTAACAAAACTACAATTTCAAAGTTACATTTTCTAGATTTAGCATGAGCAAATTTGTTAATGATCCTGGAAATGTCTATTTCACGCAGAAGTTCATGTTCGATGCTCATTAGAGTGAGATTGTTCAATCTGTTTTGACCCATGGTGGTCCTTCGTTCATTTTTAATCCTTTTCAGTTTTGAAAATGACTGTTCTCCATTGCAGTTGGTAACACTGAGTGACAAAAAGATGCACAAGGCATTTTCTACATTTTGGAAACCCTGGCTCCAAAGGATTGTCAGTTATCAAACGGTACAACTGTAACTCTACAAGGTCTTGTTTGGTGCCAATATGAGAAGCAAGATCAGTTTTCAACAGTTCAGTAAACTGCACAAATTCTTCATCAAGACTTTCTTCCAGATCTTCCGGATATGATTTAATAAGATTTGATGACCTCTTTACGATCTCTTCAGGAGTAAATGACTGTAACTGATGAAGGAATCCAAAAACACCATTCACCTTTAGATAAGCTTTCTGCTCTTTTGACAGGGCAGAAAGCAAGCTGTCAATAATGGCAAGAAATGTTCGGCTTTTTAAACTTCTGAGAAGGTGCTTGAGATTCAACAAGTGGATCAAGAGTGCTAGAACCACTGAAATCATCATAGACGCGATTTTGCTTGTGTTTTCTTCGAGTTTGCTGTTGATAATCTTCACATTTAGTCAGATCCTTAGCTTTTTGCTCAATGTCTGAAGGAGTAGACCGCATGGCTTGAATATATCCATGCAAGGATTCATAGAGTGCACAAGCTGTGTTCAAGTCTTGGCCAGAAGATTGCAAAAAAGCACTGGTCATTTGAAAACGCTGTAATACTTGATCCCACAATATGACCATTATTCCTGTTTCCAACTTCATCATGGTTGAAAGTAGTCCACGATCCTGTTGTCAACACTCTGCCTTCTGATCATTATTTGAAATGTCATCCAAGATTTGTTTTATTGCTGAAAAGCTGTGTAAAAGTGCTTTTGTTGCATCTGCACAAGCTGACCACCTGGTATCTGACATTCTTTTCACAATGGACAAATGAGCACCACCATCAGATAATGCAGCAGAAAGGAGATCCCACCGATAAGTAGAAGCAGAAAAAAATGTGTACAGGCTTTCTACAAATTGAAAGAAAATTAATGCTTCTTGACAACATTCAGCAGCACATTTTCCAACCAAATTTAGTGAATGTGCAAAACATGGAATGTAATCCGCAAACTCATTCAGCTCTTTAATTCGTGCTTGTAAGCCACTATACTTGCCGCTCATATTGCCAGCATTGCCATAACTTTGACCACGGCAGTCTTTTATATCAATGTCATTTTCCTTTAAAAAGTCAAGTAAACTTTGAGCAAGCTGTTCAGCACTATGACCTTCCATATCCAAAAACTTCACAAATCCTTCAACTGGTCCAGACGGCAAAACATAGCGCACACTCAAAGTCAGCTGGTCCACATTAGATATATCTGGAGTAGAATGCAATGAAACAGAATAATACTTGTATTTCTTCACTTCACCGATAATGTAATCCAGTATGCTGGATCCAATCAGATAGATGAATTCCTCACTAGTTGTTTTAGGTAGGTATGATTTATGTCCCCTTCCTTGGTTTACACGAGCATTTATACCACGACACAGCAAGGAGCCAACACACGCCTGCACACACATATACTGCACCATGCAGCATGTAGCTCCCCCAACATGAAAATAACAGCGTTGCCAGATCGTCGTTGTTGTGGCGTGGATGAAATCACAGAGCATTGCGTTACCTGTAAGTACAAGGCAGTTTCTTTATTTGACAAAACAAGGTTACAGCAGGCAGAGACCCCTGCCAGAACAGGTCTAACCGCCTTGTGATTGACCTCGATATTTATTTGCTAAACACAGAGGATAGTTCGTAGTTACAAGTATAGACAATTCTTTGAAATTTTCACATCTTTTGATTAAGTCCATTCTACTGGTGCCAGTATGCCTAAACTGGCATTCATGGCCTTTAGGAATGCAAGTTAAAATCCATAATACATTATTTGGTATGTTACGCGCTAACATAGAGGACAATTCATATTCAAAATGCATAGATACGGTGTCTTCGCAACTACCTGTAAACTTAGTATTCTTGTCTCAGAGGCGCCAAAAATGCATTGTTACAAATGAAACTGGGTTCACAGCTTCTAGGAAATGCATTGTTATAAACTCAATCCACAGTGCTTTTTCAAACAGAAGACCGATGGCTGAAGTCATTTATTTAAGTGTAAATGAATTGTCTTCCCAAAACTCACTCTAACAGTCGTGAGAATACGGTGAGATGCCCATTTCACCAGACTGCAGCTTGCAAGCATTTAGTGCAGGTGGGGCCCTCGAAAATGCGGGGCCCGTAGCATATGCTACTTTTGCTACTAGGTTAATCTGGCCCTGGCTGGAGAAGGGGGAATCTGATAGGAGAGAACAGAAGGGAACGGAAGAAAGAAAAGGGGGGAGGAGCACCAGAGGGAGGTAAGAAGGTAAGGTGAGCGAGGGAAATGGGAATGCTGAAGGAGGAGGGGCATTACCAGAAGTTTGAGAAATCGATGTCATGCCATCAGGTTGGAGGCTACCCAGACGGAATACAAAGTGTTGCTCCTCCAACCTGAGTGTGGCCTCTTTGCGACAGTAGAGGAGGCCATGGAGACCCCTGTTGGTATGGGAATGAGAAGTGGAATTAAAATGGGTGGCCACTGGGAGATCCTGCTTTTTCTGGTGGACGGAGCATTGGTGCTCGGCGAATGCAAATGTTTTCCCTCCATTTTCAGTGTCTAGAGCACACTGATCAGCCAAATGAAGGGCAGAGTGCAGTGACTGAATATTTCTAAATCACATCAGTATTGCACATTAAATTAGTGTGGTATCATTGCAATATAACCTAGCTGCAATATTACAATTTTTCATATTATTTGGTTTCTTTCATTTTATATCAATTTTTTCATTTATTGTAGAACAAGGCATATCCATGGAAATTCCATCCTTAGCCGAAGTACAGAACACAATGTCACTTCTTCAGGTGTTTACACCACCGTAGTTGCCTGGATCATTTGATTATACTGTTTGTTATATCATAAACCACAACATCAGCTGAGTTATGACATGAACCATGTCTGATTATTTTAGCATCAACTTTGGGAGCCAGGTGTTAATAAAAGAGATGAAGTAAACTACAGCTATAAAGTAACTCTATTTTTATGTAGTGTTTGGAGATTAAGAATTTGTTCCTGGTCAATTAATTAACTTGCTTTTGGCTTGGTTCTTTTTTTTGGTGTGTCAGCCATTGTTGTTCCAATTCCTGTGCGCCTTTTCTGAACGGATTTGAATGGAATGGCATATGATAACCACAGGCGGCACACTAGCGTAGTAATTAACACGCTATCATGGCGCCAGTGACCCGGGTTCAATTCCCGCCAGCATCTGTAAGGAGTCCATACGTTCCCTCCGTGACTGCGTGGGCTCTTCAGGGCGCTCGGTTCTCCTTCCACATTGGTCACATGAGCATGGGCAGTTTGGGCTGTAAAGGTCTACAAGAGAAAATATAAAATAATTATTGGATTTTCTTTGAGCCCATCTGGATAAATCTATAATATCACATAAGAATACCATACGGAGTTGAAAGTTCTAGAATGGCAGTACACAAATTATGCAAAACTTTTGAAGATATTGCAACATTCGCATGGTAGTTTACATAATTAAAGCACATTTTTGGAAAAAAATTAATTCGTCAGAATGAAAGCAGATGTTGAAATGGATCCATGTTTCATGGGTTAATGGTCCCTCAGACTTGAGATCTATGAGGCTGTAGAGGATGCCCATGTGTGGAATCCATCACATAAGAACATAAGAAATAGGAGCAGGAGTCGACCATCTTGCCCATCGAGCCTGCTCCACCATTCAATAAGATCATGGCCGATCTGACCATGGACTCAGCTCCACCTACCTGCCTTTTCCCCTTAACCATTAATTCCCTACTATCACACCAGAGAGATCTGCAGGTCTTTGTCTGATTTTACTGCTGGGATATGTTGTTGAAATGCTATTCTTTTGCTATTTTCCCTACACCCGTTGCTTCTGGCTGCTGCTTGTGGGATGAAACCAAAGTTTGTTCGAAGTTCCCTGTGAACCTTCTCCCACACAGGGCTTCTTAGAGTGACATTCCCCAAGGGTCATTGATTATGTGGCAGACTCATTGAGAGAAGGGACTCCATCAGTGTTACAAATGGACTCAGGAAATCAGGCAGTTCTTAAGGGTCATCAATACCATGTGGATTCTCCAGCAATGCCAATCCTCTGTTCTTCCCTATAGCTGTACAAATCATTTTCTCCCAAAATCTTGTCCAATTCACTTTCAAATGCCTTGATTGGCTCTTATTCCACCACTTTTGCAGTCATAGAACATAGAACAGTACAGCACAGTACAGGCCCTTCGGCCCACAATGTTGTGCCGACCATTCTTGCCACCCTAAGATCAATCTAATCCTTCCCTCCTACATAGCCCTTCATTTTTCTATCATCCATGTGTCTATCTAAGAGTTTCTTAAATGGTCACTGGCCAAGAAATATTGTTGTATTCTAATTAGCATGCAGTGTGTCATGGTACGTGTGACTACTGATGCAAATTTTAATAGAAGGGAAAGGTACCACAAAAGGGACCTTGTGCCAATGTTTCCTCTAAGGAGTGTGCATGCACACATCTTTTGCCACTAGCACACAAAGGAACTTAAAACTGCGCACGAAAGGTTGTCACCCACTATCTCGTTAAATAAAGTTCACGATCGTACACAGTCACATTTCCTTTTCCAGTTTCTGATCTGGGCGATGTTGGCAATGTGGGATTTGTGATGATTTGTCTGCAGATTTTAAAGCTAGCTTATTTATACTGTTTATATTGAATAAATTATTCTGTGTCCCCATGTTGTTGTCACCGGGCAAAAAATTGCACAGCGCAAGATTTTTGCACACACAGGTCATTACAAATTGGAGGGAGTATTGCCTTGCACTTCCTTTTTGTGTTCAGAATGCAGAACTGAGACTGGCCATGTTTTTTTTGGGGGGGGGAGAGTCAGTGGTTGTTAGCTGTGGATTGGGGCCTGAGGTCAGATTAACAATCAGAGAAGTGGGATGCCAATGATTAAAGTCAAGGTTGGAAGTGGGTGAGACATGTCAGTTAGCAAGACTGAGCTCAAGGTGAATGACAACCAGGTGGACTGGGGGACTGAAATCAGGTAGGAAGAGGCAGGAGGTGGGTTCAAAGATTGAGCCTCCATTGTGGGTCTCAGTTGAACAGAAGATCAGGCAGGTGTTTGAAGGCTGGAAGTGAGATTGGTGGATGAAGAAGGAGATCCATGTGATCAGGTCAGGAAAGTGGGAGTGGGGAGGGACAGTGCCATGTTGAAGCTATGGAGGAGAGAATCCAAAGGATCTAAGGCAATTATGAGACTTCTCTTGAAGCGTTCCAAATAAAATGTTGCTTTATGAAGATGTCAGAGGTAAGTTTTTTATGCAGAGAGTGGTGATTGTGTGGAATACACTGCCAGCGAAGGTGGTAGAGGCAGATACAATAGGGTCTTTAAAAGATCTTAGATAGGTACATGGCACTTAGAAGAACAGAGGGCTATGCGGTAGGGAAATTCTGGGCAGTGTCTAGAGTAGGTTACATGGTCGGCACAACACTGTGGGCCAAAGGGCCTGTAATGTGCTGTAGGTTTCTGTGTTCTATGTAATTGGGTGGAACAAGCTTGTTGGACCGGCAGGGTCTATCACTGTGCTATGTCCCTAAATAAATAAAACAGAATAAAGAACATATACAATTGCATTTCTATATAGCCAATATGTGGAATTAAAATATGTGGCACATTGAACTGTGACATCCAATGATGGCCTGTGTTTACCCTGCAATTTGTGATATTAATTCCACACACAACTACATAAACAACTTAGTTTTGAGTTAGCCCTGTTTTCTGTTGTTTATAAAAGACGTATTGGGTAGGATACTTGGTCATTGCAAATTGTCCCGTGATTAGGTTGGGATTAATCGGGTTTGCTGGGGCAGCATGGCTCAAATGGGCAGAAGGGCCCACTCTGCACTATACCACTAAATAAATAAACACAAGAGATTCTGCAGATGCTGGAAATCCACACAAAAAGTGCTGGAGGAGCTCAGCAAACCAGGCAGCATCAGGTCAGGTCAGAAAGGAATAAAGAGTTGATGCTTTGGGCCAAGACCCTTCACCAGGACTGGAATGAATGGGAGAAGATGCCGGAATAAAACTGTGAGGGGGAGGGGAAGGAGTACAACCTAGAGAGTGATAGATGAAGCCAGGTGAGGGGAAAGGTAAGTGGGTGGGGAAGGGATTGAAGTGAAAAGCTGGGAGTTGACAGGTGGAAAGGCAAAAGGCTGAAGAAGATAGGAGAGGACAGTGGACCATGGGAGAAATTGGCGGAGGGGCACCAGAAGGAGGTGATAGGCAGGTAAGAAGAGAAAAGGTGATAGGGCAGCCAGAATGGGGAATGGAAGAGAATGGGGAGGAGGGAAAAATTACTGGAAGTTCATGGGCTTTCAGCATTTTTTTGCCAACCCAATCGAATTGGGAGTGAGAGAAGAGGCAACTCACAGGTCTGTGAGCTGAGATTTAAAAAAGGGGTGTTCATGGGTTTTTGATGATTTTCCAGTGGCCCAATGAAATAGTGATTGATTAGCAAGGGCAAATAAAAATAGAGCAGGGATCAGCGGAGCAGCCAATGTGTGAGTGGACCAGTGTTAGAGTGGAGTGGCTTTAACTCATCAGGCTTCAGCGCAAACAGACTTGGGTGAGGTACGTGTCTGATAAATTTCTTCTTCATTCCTAGTTAGTACATAGAAACATAGAAACATAGAAAATAGGTGCAGGAGTAGGCCATTCGGCCCTTCGAGCCTGCACCGCCATTTATTATGATCATGGCTAATCATCCAACTCAGAACCCCGCCCCAGCCTTCCCTCCATACCCACTGATCCCCGTAGCCACAAGGGCCATATCTAACTCCCTCTTAAATATAGCCAATGTACTGTCCTCAACTGTTTCCTGTGGCAGAGAATTCCACAGATTCACCACTCTCTGAGTGAAGAAGTTTTTCCTAATCTCGGTCCTAAAAGGCTTCCCCTCTATCCTCAAACTGTGACCCCTCGTTCTGGACTTCCCCAACATCGGGAACAATCTTCCTGCATCTAGCCTGTCCAATCCCTTTAGGATTTTATACGTTTCAATCAGATCCCCCCTCAATCTTCTAAATTCCAACGAGTACAAGCCCAGTTCATCCAGTCTTTCTTCATATGAAAGTCCTGCCATCCCAGGAATCAATCTGGTGAACCTTCTTTGTACTCCCTCTATGGCAAGGATGTCTTTCCTCAGATTAGGGGACCAAAACTGCACACAATACTCCAGGTGTGGTCTCACCAAGGCCTTGTACAACTGCAGTAGTATCTCCCTGCTCCTGTACTCAAATCCTCTCACTATAAATGCCAGCATACCATTCGCCTTTTTCACCGCCTGCTGTACCTGCATGCCCACTTTCAATGACTGGTGTATAATGACACTCAGGTCTCGTTGCACCTCCCCTTTTCCTAATCGGCCACCATTCAGATAATCTGCTTTCCTATTTTTGCTACCAAAGTGGATAACTTCACATTTATCCACATTAAATTGCATCTGCCATGAATTTGCCCACTCACCCAACCTATCCAAGTCACTCTGCATCCTCTTAGCATGCTCCTCACAGCTAACACTGCCATCCAGCTTCGTGTCATCCGCAAACTTGGAGATGCTGCATTTAATTCCCTCATCCAAGTCATTAATATATATTGTAAACAACTGGGGTCCCAGCACTGAGCCTTGTGGTACCCCACTAGTCACCGCCTGCCATTCTGAAAAGGTCCCGTTTATTCCCACTCTTTGCTTCCTGTCTGCTAACCAATTCTCCATCCACATCAATACCTTACCCCCAATACCATGTGCTTTAAGTTTGCACACTAATCTCCTGTGTGGGACCTTGTCAAAAGCCTTTTGAAAATCCAAATATACCACATCCACTGGTTCTCCCCTATCCACTCTACTAGTTACATCCTCAAAAAATTCTATGAGATTCGTCAGACATGATTTTCCCTTCACAAATCCATGCTGACTTTGTCCAATGATTTCACCGCTTTCCAAATGTGCTGTTATCACATCTTTGATAACTGACTCCAGCAGTTTCCCCACCACCGACCTTAGGCTAACCGGTCTATAATTCCCCGGTTTCTCTCTCCCTCCTTTTTTAAAAAGTGGGATTACATTAGCCACCCTCCAATCCTCAGGAACTAGTCCAGAATCTAACGAGTTTTGAAAAATTATCACTAATGCATCCACTAGTTCTTGGGTTACTTCCTTAAGCACTCTGGGATGCAGACCATCTGGCCCTGGGGATTTATCTGCCTTTAATCCCTTCAATTTACCTAACACCACTTCCCTACTAACAAGTATTTCGCTCAGTTCCTCCATCTCACTGGACCCTCTGTCCCCTACTATTTCTGGAAGATTATTTATGTCCTCCTTAGTGAAGACAGAACCAAAGTAATTATTCAATTGGTCTGCTATGTCCTTGCTCCCCATAATCAATTCACCTGTTTCTGTCTGTAGGGGACCTACGTTTGTCTTTACCAGTCTTTTCCTTTTTACATACCTATAAAAGCTTTTACAGTCAGTTTTTATGTTCCCTGCCAGTTTTCTCTCATAATCTTTTTTCCCCTTCCTAATTAAGCACTTTGTCCTCCTCTGCTGAACTCTGAATTTCTCCCAGTCCTCAGGTGAGCCACTTTCTCTGGCTAATTTGTATGCTGCTTCTTTGGAATTGATACTATCCCTAATTTCTCTTGTCAGCCACGGGTGCACTACCTTCCTTGATTTATTCTTTTGCCAAACTGGGATGAACAATTGTTGTAGTTCATCCATGCAACCTTTAAATGCTTGCCATTGCATATCCACCGTCAATCCTTTAAGTGTCATTTGCCAGTCTATCTTAGCTAATTCATGTCTCATACCTTCAAAGTTACCCCTCTTTAAGTTCAGAACCTTTGTTTCTGAATTAACTATGTCACTCTCCATCTTAATGAAGAATTCCATCATATTATGGTCACTCTTACCCAAAGGGCCTCTCACGACAAGATTGCTAATTAACTCTTCCTCATTGCTCAAAACCCAGTCCAGAATAGCCTGCTCTCTAGTTGGTTCCTCGACATGTTGGTTCAAAAAACCATCCTGCATACATTCCAAGAAATTCTCCTCCTCCGCACCTTTACCAATTTGGTTCACCCAATCTACATGTAGATTGAAGTCACCCATTATAACTGCTGTTCCTTTATTGCACACATTTCTAATTTCCTGTTTAATACCATCTCCGACCTCACTACTACTGTTAGGTGGCCTGTACACAACTCCCACCAGCGTCTTCTGCCCCTTAGTGTTACGCAGCTCTACCCATATCGATTCCACATCTTCCCGGCTTATGTCCTTCCTTTCTATTGCGTTAGTCTCTTCTTTAACCAGCAACGCCACCCCACCTCCCCTTCCTTCATGTCTATCCCTCCTGAATATCGAATATCCCTGAACGTTGAGCTCCCACCCTTGGTCACCCTGGAGCCATGTCTCTGTGATCCCAACTATATCATAATCATTACTAACAATCTGCACTTCCAATTCATCCACCTTATTACGAATGCTCCTTGCATTGACACACAAAGCCTTCAGGCGCTCTTTTACAACTCTCTTAGCCCTTATACAATTATGTTGAAAAGTGGCCCTTTTTAATGCTTGCCCTGGATTTGTCGGCCTGCCACTTTTACTTTTCTCCTTAGTACTTTTTGCTACTACCCTCACTTTACACCCCCCTGTCTCTCTGCACTGGTTCCCATCCCCCTGTTGTGAACTAACCTCCTCACGCCTAGCCTCTTTAATTTGATTCCCACCCCCCAACCATTCTAGTTTAAAGTCACCTCAGTAGCCCTCGCTAATCTCCCTGCCAGGATATTGTCCCCCTAGGATTCAAGTGTAACCCGTCCTTTTTGTACAGGTCACGCCTGCGCCAAAAGAGGTCCCAATGATCCAAAAACTTGAATCCCTGCCCCCTGCTCCAATCCCTCAGCCACGCATTTATCCTCCACCTCATCGCATTCGTACTCTCACTGTCGCGTGGCACAGGCAGTAATCCCGAGATTACTACCTTTGCGGTCCTTTTTCTCAACTCCCTTCCTAGCTCCCTACATTTTCCTTTCAGGACCTCATCCCTTTTCCTACCTATGTTATTGGTACCTATATGTACCACGACCTCTGGCTCCTCACCCTCCCACTTCAGGATATCTTGGACACGATCAGAAATATCCCGGACCCTGGCACCAGGGAGGCAGACTACCATCCGGGTCATAGGAAGAGCAGTGAGAATGGCTCCAGGACAGCGTTTTGTTCTACGTGTGAGATGCCGGAATTGTGGGAGAACTCCAGCCTCCCCGATAGCCCCATCTGCTCCAGGTGCACCGAGCTGCAGCTCCTCAGAGAACGTGAGCTGCATCTTGGTGGCCTTCGGCTGATACGGGAAACTGAGGAGGAGATAGATAGGAGCTAACGGGAGGTCATCACTCCCAAGCTGTAGGAGGCAGGTACCAGGGTGACTGTGAGAAGAGGGAAAGGAAATAGGCAGTCTGTGCAGGGTACCCCTGTGACTGTGCCCCTCGATAATAGGTATTAGGCTCTGGATACTGTAGGGAGAAACAACCTGTCGGGGGAAGCTGCAGTGACCAGGCCTCTAGTTCTGTGGCTCAGAAGGGAAGGGGGAGAAGAGGACTGCAGTAGTGACAGGGGATTCTATAGAGGAGTAAACATGACAGAGACACGCGGATGGTACATTGCCTTTCAGGTGCCAATGTCAGGGACGACTTGGGTCAGGTGTAGGGCATTCTAAAGGGGCAGCAGATGCTTTGGTACATATTGGTACCAATGACATAAGTAGGAAGAGGGAGGGGGTTCTGAAGAGAGAATGTAGGGAGCTAGGTAGAAAGCTGACAAGCAGAACCTCTAAGGTAGTAATCTCGGGATTGCTGCCTGTACCATGCCCCAGTGAGGGTGAGAATAGGATGAGTTTGCAGGTGAGTGCGTAGCTCAGGAACTGGTGCAGGGGGCAGGGTTTCGGATTTCCAGATCATTGGGAAAGAGATGACCCATACAAAAGGGACAAGTTACATCCGAACCCAGCGCGACCAATATCCTTGCGGGCAGGTTTGCTAGAGCTGTTGGGGAGGGTTTGAACTAATTTGGCAGGGGAATGGGAACTAAGTGATAGGGCTGAGGAATGGGGTAGTTGATATACGAGCAGTGTGCAGTGAGTTGTTATGGGGGATTTCAACATGCAGGTAGACTGGAGGAATCAGGTTGGTACTGGACCCCAGGAAAGGGAGTTTGTGGAGTCCCTCCAAGATGGATTCTTAGAACAGCTTGTACTGGAGCCTACCAGAAAGAACACAATTCTAGATTTAGTGTTGTGCAATGAACCAGATTTGATCAGGGACCTCGAAGTAAAGGAGCCATTAGGAGGTAGTGACCATAATATGATAAGTTTTAATCTACAATTTGAGAGAGAGAAGGGAAACTCGGAACTGTCAGTATTACAGTTGAACAAAGGGAACTATGGAGCTATGAGGGAGGAGCTGGCCAAAGTTCAATGGAACAATACCCTAGCAGGGATGACAGTGGAACAACAATGGCAAGTGTTTCTGGGAATAATGCAGATGGTGCAGGATCAGTTCATTCCAAAGAGGAAGAAAGATTCTAAGGGGAGTAGGGGAGGCCGTGGCTGACAAGGGAAGTAATGGACAGTATAAAGATAAAAGAGAAGATGTATAACATAGCACAGATGAGTGGGAAGCCAGAGGACTGGGAAACTTTTAAAAAGCAACAGAAGATAACTAAAAAGGCAATATGCGGAGAAAAAATGAGGTACTAAGGTAAACTGGCCAAGAATATAAAAGAGGATTGTAAAAGCTTCTTAGGTATGTGAAAAGGGAAAAAATAGTTAAGACCAAAATTGGGCCCTTGAAGACAGAAACAGGTGAGTTTATTATCGGGAACAAGGAAATGGCAGACGAGTTGAACAGGTACTTTGGATCTGTCTTCACTAGGGAAGACTCAAATAATCTCCCAGATATAATAGTAGCCAAAGGACCTAGGGTAATGGATGAACTGAAGGAAATTTATATTAGGCAGGAAATGGTGTTGGATAGACTGTTGGGTCTGAAGGCTGATAAGTCCCCGGGACCTGATGGTCTGCATCCCAGGGTACTTAAGGAGGTGGCTTTAGAAATCGTGGACGCATTGGTAATCATTTTCCAATGTTCTATAGTTCCTGTGGATTGGAGGGTGGCTAATGTTATCCCTGTCTTCAAGAAGGGAGGAAGAGAGAAAACAGGGAATTATAGACCAGCTAGCCTGACGACTGTGGTGGGAGAGATGCTGGAGTCAATTATAAAAGATGAAATTACGACACATCTGGATAGCAGTAACAGGATTGGTCGGAGTCAGCATGGATTTACGAAGGGGAAATCGTGCTTGACTAATCTTCTGAATCTTTTGAGGATGTAACTATGAAAATGGACAAGGGAGAGCCAGTGGATGTAGTGTACCTGGGCTTTCAGAAAGCCTTTGAGAAAGTCTCACATAGGAGATTAGTGGGCAAAATTAGGGCACATGGTATTGGGGGCAGAGTACTGACATGGATTGAAAATTGGCTGGCTGACAGAAAACAAAGAGTAGCGATTAATGGGTCCCTTTCGGAATGGCAGGTAGTGACCAGTGGGGTACCACAGGGTTCAGTGCTGGGACCGTAGCTGTTTACAATATATATTAATGATTTAGATGAGGGAATTAAAAGTAATATTAGCAAATTTACCGATGACACAAAGCTGGGTGGCAGTGTGAAATGTGAGGAGGATGTCATGAGAATGCAGGGTGACTTGGACAGGCTGGGTGAGTGGGCAGATGCAGTTTAATGTGGATAAATGTGAGGTTATCCACTTTGGTGGTAAGAACAGGAAGGCAGATTATTATCTAAATGGAGTCAAGTTAGGAAAAGGGGAAGTACAATAAGATCTAGGTGTTCTTGTACATCAGTCACTGAAAGCAAGCATGCAAGTACAGCAGGCAGTGAAGAAAGCTAATGGCATGCTGGCCTTCATAACAAGGGGGATTGAGTATAAGAGCAAAGAGGTCCTTCTGCAGCTGTACAGGGCCCTGGTGAGACCACACCTGGAGTACTGTGTGGAGTTTTGATCTCCAAATTTGAGGAAGGACATTCTTGCTATTGAGGGAGTGCAGCGTAGGTTCACAAGGTTAATTCCCGGGATGGCGGGACTGTCATATGTCGAAAGATTGGAGTGACTGGGTTTATATACTCTGGAATTTAGAAGGCTGAGAGGGGATCTTATTGAAACATGTAAGATTATTAAGGGACTGGACACGCTGGAGGCAGGAAGCATGTTCCCGCTGATGGGTGAGTCCAGAACCAGAGGCCACAGTTTAAGAATAAGGGGTAGGCCATTTAGAACGGAGTTGAGGAAGAACTTTTTCACCCAGAGAGGCTGTGGAGGCCAGGTCTCCGGATGCTTTCAAGAAAGAGATGGATAGAGCTCTTAAAGATAGCGGAATCAAAGGTTATGGTGAAAAGGCAGGAACTGGATGCTGATTGTGGATGATCAGCCATGATCACAGTGAATGGCGGTGCTGGCTCGAAGGGCTGAATGGCCTACTTCTGCACCTATTGTCTATTGTCTATTGTCTATTGACTGTCAAGAAGGACAGGCAGATGACAGGGCAGAATTGCAGTCAGTAGGATGAGTTGCAATGTAACATGAAGACAAAATCAAAAAGGGTGATGAATACAGGACTGGGTTCTATATTTGAATGCACACAGTATATGGAATAAGATAGGTGAACTTGAAGCATCTTTCAAGATTGGCAGTTATGACATTGCGGGTATCACTTAGTCGTGGTGAAAGATTATAGTCAGGAGCTTAACATCCAAGGATACACATTATATTGAAAAACAGATAAGTAGGGAGAGTGGGTGGTGTGGCTCTCTTGGTAAAACTGAAATCAAATCCTTAGAAAGAGGTGACATAGGATGGGAAGATATTGAATCCTTCTGGGTAGAGTTAAGAAACTACAAGGGTAAAAAGACCCTGATGGGAGTTATATTCAGGCCTCCAAACAGTAGCCAGAATGTGGGCTACAAATTATGACAGAAGGCAGAAAATGCATGTCAAAAGGGCAATGTTACAATGTCTGTCTGTCTAGGTACCACGTCCGATGCGGACTTTGGTGACCATGGTCTTCCATATAGATCTATCCGTCGTTTTTTGGATGACTTCCATTTCCTCGATGTGTAGCCACCTGGCTAGGCTTTTGATGTACATAAGCCAAGGTCTTCCTCTAGGTTTGCTCCCCTCAATCTTTCCAGAGAGAACGAGTTTTTCTAGTTCATCTTTCAGCATGATGTGTCCTAGGAATCTGAGTTGTCTTTCTCTTATTGTTTGTATGAGTGATCGAACTGCTTGGCCTCTTCTGAGAACTTCTTCATTTGATGTCTGTGTGGTCCATGATATTTTTAACATTCTCCTGTAGAACCATAATTCAGCTGCTTCTAGTCTCTTTTCCATTGCTGGAGAAATGGTCCAGCATTCACTTCCATAAGTCAGGATATAATAAATGTAGCACTGCAGTATTCTGTTTTTAATGTGTGTGCTCATCTTTCTGTCTGTTAATATGGTCTTCATTTTTTGGAAAGCTTCTTTCGCCATTGCTATTCTGTATTTGATATCTGTGTCGCACCTGCCATTACTTGTTATTACGCTGCCAAGGTATTTGAATTTGTTGACTTGTTTGATGTTTGTATTCATGTTACAATAGTCATGTGACATTTCAATATGCAGGTTGATTGGGAAAATCAGGTTGGTGCTGATTTTGAATCCCAAGAGAGAGAATTTGTAAATGCCTATGAGATGGCTTTTTAGAGCAGCTTGTGGTTGAGCCCACTAATGGATCAGCTATTCTCAATTGGGTGATGTGTAATGAACTGGATTTGATTAGGGAGCTTAAGGTAAAAGAACCTCTAGGAGGCAATGATCATAATATGATAGAATTCACCCTGCAATTTGAAAGGGAGAAGCTAAAGTCAGATGTATCAGTATTATAGTAAAGAGTACAGAGAATTGCAGAGGCATGAGAGTGGAGTTGACCAGAATTGATTGGAGCAGCAATATCGGAAGTTTCTGGGAGCAATTCGGAATGCACAGGATAGAGACATCCCAAAGAAGAAGAAGTATTCTGAATGAAGGATGACACAACCGTGGCTGACAAGGGAAGTCAAAGCCGATATCAAAACAAAAGAGAGGCATATAATAGAGCAAAAATGAAAGGATTGGTAAGCTTAAAAACCAACAGAAGGCAATTAAAAAGCTTTTAGGATGGAAGAGATGAAACATGAAGGTAAGCCAGCCAATAATATCAAAGAGGATATCCAAAGTTTTTTTTCAGTTATATAAAGAGTAAAAGAGAGGCGAGAGTAGATTATGGACCATTGGAAAATGACACTGGAGAAGTAGTAATGGGGGAGAAGGATATGGCAGATGAACTGAATTTTGCATTAGTCTTCATTGTGCAGTTCTGAAAGAGGTAGTTGAAGAAATTGTGGAGGCATTAGTAATGATCTTCAATAGTCACTAGATTCTGGAATGATTCTGGACTGGAACATTGCAAATGTCATTTCACTCTTCAAGAAGGGAGAGAGGCAGAAGGGAAATTATAGGCCAGTTTGCCTGGTTGGGAAGACGTTGGAGTCAATTGTTAAGGATGAGGTTTTCAGGTTTCGGGGTACTTGAAGGCACATGGTAAAAATGGATTCTTGATTTCCTCACTTGCAGACCCCAGTATATCTTCCATATCTCTTCTGCAGTCTCCATCAGCACAGGTGCACCACAAGACTGTGTGCTTAGCCCCCTGTTCTTCTCGCTTTATACCTCTCACTGTGTGGTTCAGCACAGCACCAATGCCCTAATCGAGTTTGTTGATGATACTACTGTTGTAGGCCAAATCAAAGGTGGTGATGAGTCAGTATATAGGAGAGAGATTGAAAATCTGGCTGAATGGTACCACAACAACAACCTCTCTCTCAATGTCAGCAAGTCCAAGCAGCCGACTATTGACTTCAGAAGGAGGAAACCAGAGGTCCATTAGCCAAAGATGGAGAGAGTCAGAAACCTTAAATTCTTCTGTGTTATCAGTTTGGTGGACCTGTCCTGGGCCCAGCACTGGTGTAATTGTGAAGAAAGCACAGCAGCGCCTCAACTACCTTAGGAGTTGGTGAAGATTCAACATGATTTCTAAAACTTCGACAAACTTCTATAGATGTGTAGTGGAGGGTATATTGACTGGCTGCATCACAGTGTAATATGAAAATGCCAATGCCCTTGATGCAGCCAGTACAAAAAGTAGTGGATATAACCCAGTCCATCATGGGTAAAGGATTCCCAACATTGTGCACATCTACACAAAACATTGTCACAGGAAAACAGCATCCATCATCAGGGACCCCGATCACCCAGGACATGCTCTCTTCTCTCTGCTGTCATCACAAAGAAGGTACAGGAGTCTCAGAACTCACACCACCAGATTCAGGAGCAGTTATTAACCCTGAACCATCAGGCTGTTGAACCAAAGGGGAGAACTTCACTCAACTTCATTTTAAAATGTTTCCATCATCTATGGTCTTACTTTCAAGGTCTCTTCATCTCACATTCTCAATATTTATTGTTTATTTATTATTACTATTTCTTTCTTTTTGATTTGCACAATTTGTTGTCTTTTGCACAGTGGTTGAGCAAAAGACAAATGGTCTTTCATTGATCCTATTATGGTTATTACTCTATTACAAATTTATTGAGTATTTCTGCAAGGTAATGAATCTCAGGGTTGTATATGCTGACATATATTTACTTTGATAAGAAATTAACTTTGAACTTTGAAATAGGCCAAAGTCAGCGTGGTTTTCTTAGGGGAAAATCTTGCCTGACAAATCTGCTGGAATTCTTTGAGGAAATAACAAGCAGGATCAACAAAGGAGAATCAGTGGATGTTGTGTTCTTGGATTTTCAGGAGGTCTTTGAAAAGTTGCCACACATGAGGTTGCTTAGCAAGATAAGAGCCCATGGTATTACAGGAATGATACTAACATGCATAAAGGATTGGCTGATTGGCAGGAGGCAAAGAGTGGGAATAAAGGGAGCCTTTTCTGGTTGGCTGCCAGTGACTAACGATGTTCCACTGGGGTTCGTGCTAGGATTGATTCTTTTTATCTTATATGTCAATGATTTGGAGGATGGAATTGATGGCTTTGTGGCCAAGTTTGCAGACAATTCAAAGATAGATAGATAGATAAATAGATATACTTTATTGATCCCGAGGGAAATTGGGTTTCGTTACAGCTGCACCAACCAAGAATAGAGCATAAATATAGCAATACAAAAACCACAAACAATCAAACAACAAAATGCAAACTATGCCAGATGGAAAATAAGTCCAGGACCAGTCTATTGGCTCAGGGTGTCTGACCCTCCACAGGAGGAGCTGCACGTTCGATGGCCACAGGCAGGAACGACCTCCCGTGCTGCCCAGTGTTGTATCTTGGTGGAATATGGCCAAAGTCCAACAGCAAAAAGTTCAATATCCGGTTTACAAACATGTTCCTCGATCGTAATGTGACCCGGATTGCACCATCCGTTGTTAACCAGAACAGTAAGCACCCAACTCCTTTACGCTTACCACTCCCAATGCACTTCCGGTCAGCCCGAACGGTCTGGAAGTTGTCCATGGAAAAGTTTTGATCGGGTATGTCCTCGTGCAGCCCCATTCCAGTGAAACACATAATATTGCACTCCCGAAGTGTTCTCTGACGCCTGGCTAGCGCTGTGAACTAGCGTGAAATAGATGGAGGGGCAGGTAGTGTTGAGGAAAAATGAAGGCTGCTAAAGGACTTAGACAGAGTATGACAATGGGCAAAGAAATGGCAGATAGAATACAGTGTAGGGAAGTGTATAGTCATGCATTTTGGTAGAAGAAACAAAAGCATGGACTATTTTCTAAATGGGGAGAAAATGAGAAAACTCCGAGGTGCAAAAGTACTTGGGAGTCCTACTGCAGATTGAGTCGGTAATGATGAAGGCAAATGCAATGTTAGCATTCATTTGGAGAAGACGAAAGTGTGAAAACAAGGTTGTAATGTTGAGCCTTTATAAGGCACTGATGAGGCCTCACTTGGAGTATTGTGAGCAGTTTTGAGCCCCTTATCTGAAAAGGGATGTGCGAACATTGGAGGGGGTTCAGAAGAGGCTCACAAAAATGATCCTGGGAATGAAAGGCTTATCATTTGAGGAGCATTTGATGGCTCTGGGCCTGTACTCACTGGAATTTAGAACAATGGGTGTGGGAGGGGAATCTCATTGAAACCTACTGTTATGTTGAAAAGCCTAATAGAGTGGATGTAGAGGGTATGTCTTCTATATTGGGAGTGTGTAGGACCAGAGGGCACATCCTCAGAATAGAAAAACATTCACTTAGAACGGAGAAAGGAGGAATTTCTTTAGCCAGAGGGTGGCGAATCTGTGGAATTCATTGCCACCAGTGGTCATTGGATGTATTTAAGGCAGAGGTTGATAAGTCAGGGAGTGAAAGGTTACAAGGAGATAGCAGGGAATGGGGTTGAGAGGGAAATGGATCAGCCATTATCAAATGGTGGAGCAGAGTTGATGGGCTGAATGGCCTAATTCTGCTCCTGTGTCTTATGGCTAAAGAATTCGATGCTCATGCCATTATGTTGGAGGCTACCCAGCCAGAATATGAGGTGTTGCTCCTCCACCCTTTGCAGTAGAGGAGGCCATGGACCAACATGCCAGAATGGGAATGGGATTGCACTTAAAATGGTTGGTCACTGGGAGATCTTGCTACGTCAGGTCTCACCGATGTAGAGGAGCCGCATTAGAAGCACCGGATACAGTCGATGACCCTAGCGGGCTCATGGTTGAAGTATTGCCTCACCTGTTTGGAGCCCTGAAACAACACTGTTGTTTGCAATCTTATCTAAAATGGTGACACCTTTGCTGTAGCCTTAATTTGAAGTGATTTTTCATGGATAATATCTGGGAGATAGATGTGTTTCAATAATTCAGAACCTGTGGGGTTCGGGTAATCAAAAATGGACAACAAGCAGATAGCAGAACCTTCTGGGAATCTTCAAAAGAAAATGGGAGAATATTTATTGGTTCATTTGGACTATGTATTACTGTTTATATTCAAAATTTACAGGGCCAGTATAGTTTCCATGAAACTATATTACTCAGCAGAGGGGTGCTGACTATCACTATACGGTACACCTGAGGGCAAAGCTTCACTAGTTGCTGAAGATAATTGGAGACAGAGCAAGTCACTTGGATTTGGAAAGGCCCTGTGTAATCAATGTGCTGGGTGGGATTCAGCTTCCCCAAGGAAGACCAAGACCGGCGTGACATAAACAGAGGCCATGAGGCTCACGATCATGCAATGAGTGAACTGAGGTGACTAGCCAGTCATCGGAAAGTCAAACCTATCACCAAGGCCAGGCCAAATAGGGAAATCCAGGCAGGGAGATTCTAGCCTTTAGTATTGCCCTACTATTTAAATAAAATTGTATGGAAAATCTATCAAAGTTGGGTTTAGTATCATATATACAAGTACGTGTGTGCACGGGTGTAATGAAAAGCCTACCTGCAGCAGCAACACAGGCACGTAACCTTCACAAGAAAAGCACAAACTAAACATAAAGTATACAAGAAAAAAGCATCGTTGGAACTAAGAAGAAGCCCATTGCGCTACAAAGAGATCAGAATGTTGTTATACTTAGCGAGTAATTAGTGTGTGTAGGTCGGATTAGTTGAAGGGAAGTAACCTTGTGGTGTGAGACTTCAGGCTTCTGTACCTCCCGCACCGTTGGTAGCTGTGGGAAGATGGCATAGTCCAGATGGTGGGGATCTTTGATAGATGAGGAGATGTAGATCCCTCCAATGGTAGGGAGAGATATGCCAGTGATATCTTGGGCTACGTCTACTACTTTCTGCACCAGACCATTATGTAATCATTCAGGATACAGACCACAAACTGGTAAGACACTTGATCCTTCTCATCCAGCTTTCTTGTGTGCACTGCCCTGCAACACGTGATTGAAAAGCCATTTTCTGGCTAATAGTAGAGAAATAGTAATGTGCCACGAGGAGTGGAGCATGTACTGTGGCTCCTTCACTACAGAAATGCTGTAAAGCTGTTCCTAAGTGAACCAGTCCACTTTGGGGTAGATTAAATGTGGCCTGAAGTAAACGAAGAATGGAAAAGCAGAGCAATGAATGCATGTTCTGTAACACTTGTACAACAATTACCCGCAACTCAGGGAGGTCCTCAGAGCCCTTCACCACAGGCACTCATGAAACTCATTAAAATGCAATGTTTCATTCCTGGTAAGGTCCGTGCTTCTCCCTGACATTATCACATGGCTCACTGAGGTGGCCAGGCCAAAGCAAGCAGAGGAAAGTAACTTTATGGTTGGCTGATTTATAGAGTCATTCAGTAGCCTCGGTTCTGTTCTTGTTCATACGAAAGGTATACAAAATTATGAAGGCTGAATAGAAATGGTAGATAGATAGGGTAAATGTAAGCAGGCTTTTCCTACTGAGCTTGGGTGAGACTAGAACCGAGGTCATGGGTTAAGGGTGAAAGGTGAACTGTTCAAGGGGAACCTCTTCGCTTAGAGGATGGTGAGAGTGTGGACTGAGACGTCAGCTGAGCTGGTGGATTTGGATTCGATTTCACCTTTACGAGGAATTTGGATAGGTGCATGGTTGGAAGGAGTATAAAACCATAAGATATAGGAGCAGAATTAAGCCACTTGGCCCATCGAGTCTGCTCCACCATTTTGTCATGCCTGATCCATTTTTCCTCTCAACCCCAGTCTCCTGCCTTCTCCTGTATCCCTTGGTGCCCTGACCAATCAAGAATCTGTCTTATAGAGGGCAGATCGACGGGACTAGGCAGATTAACAGCTCAGCATGAGCTAGATCGGCTGAAGGGCCTGTTTCTGTGTTGTATTGTTCTATGACTCTATGATGTCATTGTTTATAACTACAGCCATGTCACTGCTTACATAAACTCGTAACCTTTGTACCTCAGGAAATAACAATGTTTCCCTTAGACATTCCCTTCTGTGAGAGGCACCTACTATATATGTCATCAGTGCTCAAGAAACATGCACTTCCACTGCAAAGTAGTAACTGAGCTATGAAGGGCAAAACACTTCCGGGTCAATGACTTCACATCAGCTGGTTCTGATGAAAGGTCACCTTTCTGAAACCCTAATCTTTTTTCCTCTCTCCACGGATGCTGCCTGATCTGCTGAGTGTTTTCAGCACTTTTTCTCTAAGTTTTCATTTCAGATTTCCTAGCATCTGCAGTTTTTTGCTAACTACTTGGTGAGAACTCAGGCAACACTCGCGGGAAATGCTTGCGACAGTGGAAGGTGGAAACTCTGGGGAATTTGTTCCTTGCGGATGCATCAAGAGAGATTCGCAATCGTCGAGCTGTGGAAACTGACCTAACGATGCCCCGTTGAGTGTGAGTCGGTGTGAGGGCTGCTCTGCCTGTAGAATGGCCGGTGCACCATATAAATGCCAACACCTGTACCTTTGCCCTTCAAACACACCATATCCTTTCTCAACAGATAGCTCCTCATGGGGATTGCAGCTGAGTGCAAGTTCTCATTCTGGTGCTGTACTGTCCTCTGTTCTAACTTCAAGCTTACCTTGCTTAATTCTTTGATCATGCACCATAAAATTATTTCTGCAAACATTCCATGCGTTCTGTTCTTTAACACCCAGTACAGTATCTCATAAAATCTAATGTCATATTCTTTAACTCAAAGCTTAATGCGAGTTATTGAATGAAATAGCTAATAAATATGTATTTATTCTTTAGTTTAAGTACTTGGAACAATATTGGGTCATTCCCATGGCAAATGGTTGTTGTGTTAATCAATAGGCCTGACCTCCAAGGATTTTTTTTATCAAAGAATAAAGTGTTCTAGTACATTTAGTTTGAATTTTCACTTTTTTGAAGTACTTAGTTACTAAAACACCAAGATAGTGCATAGTCTCGCCCAGTACTTCATCTGAGAAATGTCAGAATCTGAGCTGATTTTCAGTTTTTTATCAAGTAAGTTAATTTTCATGTGTATATCTATAGCTTTTCTATCTGCTAAGATAAACTACTGATTCTTTGGCCTTCTATTACATTTAGCTGGTAGGAATAAGACATAAGTAATCAAATTTAACTGGCTACATCACCGTCTGACATGGCAGGGCAGGAACAGCATTGCCAAGGTGGTAAAGGTGACCGTGACAATAAACTTTATTTTGGCATGTTCATGGAGATTTTTGTACATTATGCTTTTTGCCACTCACAGTCATGTAAGAGAATCTGAAATTCTCTGTTCAAAGGGTCCATCTAAATGCTATTCTATTTCACCAAAAGAAGAACAGTAGTAAGGAGCTTGTAGATTCATTAGTTCTGCGGTATTCCTTGGGTTAAAGTGTGTCATTCACTGCATGAACAATGCTTTGAAGTATAAATTCTAATGAGGTACTAGATTCTCGACTGGTCAGGGCATGAAGGGATACAGGGAGAAGGCTGGAGATGGGGGCTGAGAGGAAAAGTTGGTCAGCCATGGTGAAATGGCAGAGCAGACTCAATGGACCAAATAGCTTAATTCTGCTCCTGTATCTTATGGTCTTATAAATTCTGTATTAAACACAATACATTTCATCATGTCCGGTTGACGTGTGGCAAGAGGAAGAATATCATGCAAATCAGTGTCTGGTATCCTGGCTGCAGTTTTACTTTGATGAAATATCTTTCCCGTCCAGGCAGCGTTCTCAGAAATGTCCCCTACTCTCCTCCATTCAAACCTTTGCTGTAAATAACCACTGCAAATATGAGTCACTCTCTTTGGCATAAATAGTGCTTTCTGTATGAAGTTCTTGTACTGTAAGACCTTGATGCCACCATATTCTACTTCTTGGCTATCAAAGCAACTGTCATATATGTTTTCTTATTCACCTGCTACCTCTAGGAAGTTTTGGAAACGTGTCTCAAGATCTCCGAGATCCCCTAAATTTCGCAATATCCTACCTCTCATGGTATTTTCTGTTCGGGCAGGCTAGTCTGAGCCAACATAACAAACTGAAGGTGGTGCGGCTGATAAATCTCCAAGTTAACTCCCCCCCCCCCACACACACACACACACACACACACACACAAGCATAGCACGAACACAATATGATGAGAAAGTTCTGCAGCCTCAAGAAATGTTACAGAACAGGGCCACAGGATTTTGAAACAAAGTTTCTGCCAAATTGACCCTGAAGTTAATCTTAAGGTGCAAAGCTGTACATTGCAGGGAGATGGCAATAGAATGGTCACATGGGAAGTAAAACTGGCGAAGGAATTCAGCCCAGGGAAGAGTGAACTAATGAACTTTAAAACTGGAAAAAAATACACCCTGTATTGAGAAATATTTGGAGTCTAAGAGATCTCAGAATGCACTTTCAAAGATTCCTAAAGGCAGCTGGCAATTAAGAAAGCACAGAGGATAATTTATCAGTCAAGATGTAGAAT
Source organism: Mobula birostris (assembly GCF_030028105.1). Taxonomy (NCBI): domain Eukaryota; kingdom Metazoa; phylum Chordata; class Chondrichthyes; order Myliobatiformes; family Myliobatidae; genus Mobula; species Mobula birostris. The sequence goes on along the minus strand of NC_092372.1, from coordinate 94,264,197 downwards.
ATACATCTCGACTAGATCTTCATGCAACACTTTGTGCACAGGTAGTGACTGTATTTGTCCCTCATTAACGGAGAGGGTATGACGGTTTCTCGAGACTCAAAACCTTTAATTATGAAGGAAGATTGGATGGCCTGGGATTATTTCTTTGGAATAGAAAAAACTATGGTAATATTTGATATAAATGTACAAAATTAGAAGAAGGCGAGCTAAAAAGGATCAGAAAGCCATTGGAGAAAGGTCAATGGCCGTGGATTTAAAATAACTTGCGCAAGGAATAGTAAGGAAACTGGAAGTATTTTTTCATCCCAAATTACAAAGATTTCAAATACACTGTCTGAAAGGGTGGTAGAGTCAGAAACATTCATTGTTTTTAAAAATAACTTTGAAGGGCCATAGCTAGACCAGAGAACAGGAACATGTTAGACTAGATAGCTCTTTAACCAGTGTGCATTAGACAGGTTGAAAGGTTCCCTTATGATTACATGAATGATTTTGTTTTTTAGCAAAGCAGCTGAAGGGCCTCGATCTGAAATGCTGACTGTCCCTTTCCCTCCACAGATGCTGTCTGAGCTGCTGAGCACCCCCCTCCTGCAATTTGTGTGTTGCTCCTGATTCCAGCATCTGTATCTGTGTCCGCTCATTTCTGAACGGTGTCTGAACCCATAAATGCTACCTTGTTATTCCTTTTTCTGCACTATTTACAGTATTTAATTATAGTAATTCTATGCCTTCGCTCTATACTACAGCAATAAAACTACAAATATCATGTCATATATAAAAGTAATGATAAGCCTGATTTTGATTCTCCATGTCGGTATGTCTGATCATAGAATGCCAAAGCATCTCCTTTACGGAGAGCTGGCCGAGGCAACCAGTCATGTGATGCACAGAAAAAGACGTTGAAAGATTCTCTAAGGATATCTCTAAAGAGATTCAACATTGACACTGGGAATAACGAGCACTAGATTGTCCTGTTTGGCATAATAGCATAAAAATGAGTGTTTGTTCCCATCAGGAAGCTGGAATGGAGGAAGCAAAGAGGAAAGGAGAATCATGAAAATCAGGAACCACTGATACTACAACATCCTACACCTCGGCCAACTGTGTGAAAGGAACTTCCGACCCCAAATTGGTCTAATCAGCCATCTCCGTATACATCGCAAGATGATGTCCTAGTCTTACTCAGAAATAAGAAGCAATGCACACAATGCTGGAGGATCTCAGCAGGCCAGGCAGCATCTAGGGAAAAAGAGCAAACAGTTGACGTTTCAGGCTGAGACCCTTCATCAGGACCGAAACATTGACTGTTTACTCTTTTCCACAGACGCTGCCTGGCCTGCTGAGTTCTTCCAGCATTTTATGTGTGTTACTTTGACTTCCAGCTTCTGCAGAGTTTCACTTGTTAGTAATAAGAAGATACTTAAACTAACACTTATATAAAAACAATAATAGAATCTATGGGAACTATGACAAAATAGGCCGGCTGGTGACGCAATGACATTGGTGCCGGACCTGGGAGCGGAGGTTCCCAGGTTCGAAACCAGTCGGGTCCACTCTCCAGTATGCTTTCCATCCGGCACGGGTTGAGTGTCGAGATCGCAACCCGACCTCGTAAAATAAAGGGAAAATACTGTGAAAATGTCTGTGTGAGGAGTGGTGCACCGCACAGTCTCTCTCTCGCTCCGCGCCTTGTAAAAAGCCATGAAAAAGACATCATCACAGATGCACGCATGGACGCACATGCACAGACTCGCACGCACGCAAGCACACGCCAAAAAAAAAGAACTATGACAAAATAACCAGAGTCCTGACTGATTGATGCCACTGCACAAACACTAACGTTTAAAGTGATTCAATGCAATCTCTGGGACTCTGTCCAACACACAGAGGCCTTTGAACTTCACAGCACAATAGAAAAGTATTATGCCTTTGTGTCGTTGCTGGAATAATGGAAATCAGCCCTGCTTTCATGTCTGCTTCAAATGTTTTTTCACACTTTCTTAAGCAGTGCATTGACCTCAGCTTTAAGTACACATTGTGGATAAGCACTTTGTGCCCCAACAACCCAGTGAACCCTCTCTTCAACTTTCTTGTTGGTCTCTTGGACATTAACGGTTTAAAGTTTAGGCACTTTTCCACAATTTTCTCAAAATCTTTCATAATTTTTAAATGGTTAATTTTGCTCCAGTGGAATCGTCCAGAATCTTGAATCAATAAACCTGAAATGCAGCAGGAACTTAGCAGGCCAGGAAGAATTTATGGAGGAGAATCAACTGTCGACATTTTAGGCCAAGAACCTTCATCAGGTCTGGAAAGGAAGGTGACGGAAGCCGGAATACAAGTGTAGGGGAGTGAGAGGAGCAGGTAATAAGTGAATCCAGGTGAGAGGGTGGGGCAGAGGGGAAAAGGAAATAATGTGAGAAGCTGGAGGTAATAGGTGGGGAAGGCAAAGGGCTGAGGAAGAGGGAATGTGATAAGAGAGGACAGTAGACCATGGAACAAAGAGGAGGTGAGGAACCAGAGGGAGGAAAGTGAAGGTGATGGGCAGGTAGTGAGGAGAAAGAGAAGGGGTAACGGGGACAGGGATAAGGGAAAATAAGGGTTGAGGTGAATAGAGGGGAGTCTTGTAGGAAGTTTATGTCCAAGGGAAAATAATGTCTGTGTCATCAGATTGAAAACTACCACGATGGAATATGAACTGTTGCTTCTCTTATCTCCAGAGTCTTAAATCCTCCTTTTAACTATAGTTACAGGCCATATCCTATCCCCAGCACCGAGGCCTTACTTGCAAGTTGTTTGCATGCCTGATAATCAGAGTCCCTGACACTCTTTCATGAGTTCTGTCACAGGAAGTGAGGGAAACATCTGCAAGAATTTCTTTGAGAAACGGCAACAATCCCACTGACACTTTGGAATCCGTAGCCCATGATCGCTCAATGTGAAGGCCCTTGAGAACTCTGAGCACATTGGGTGCACACAGGAACCCTGGGTAAATGATGGAAGCCTTGCACAAATTACCCCTCTGCCTGCCTGCCTGTCAACCACTTCCTGTTCCACTGCCAAAACCCTGAGCCCCACTAAATCTTTACCAGTCACCTCAGAACCATGGAACTGGTGTGGATGCAAGATATCCTCCATCCCAAGGGCTACCTAAGAGAAAGAAAATGTTCCCATCCTTAGCATTACCTTGGTGAATCTATACCAGACAATATCTTCTCCCTGTTATATGCTCTCTATTACGGGTTGTCCAAAACTCCAGACAGCGTTGTACAGTAGACTTTGTTTTCCTGAAATATTATACCCTATATGAGATCATATTTTTAAAAATGTAATTGTGGAACAGGCATCACTCAAAAGCTGAACTTGTTTTCTACACCAGTGGAAAATATAATTGCCAATCTTCATTAGTTATGTCTTTGAAGGCTAATGCTTGACTTAGGATTTTGTGTTTCTACTTTTGCAGTTGATGAAAACAAAACAGGGGCACATGAAAATCACCTTTTATTTAAACAGACTGAATAAAACAGAAAACATTCATGCTACAGTCAGTTACATGGGCCTCACTTGGGATCACCACCAAGAGTAAAAGTTAGTTTGCAGCTGAGTACTGCCAGCTGACATCACAACAGATGTTTCAGAACATGTTGTTCCTCACATACAGTACTTCTTTCTCCATGTCAATGCTGGGTTACTATGTCAAGCCACAACTAAACCAGCAGAGCAGAAATACTGCAGATTGATAATAGATTTCAGCAGTAATGATGTGTGAACATGAAAGTGTTTTTTAAACAACCCTGAAGGGGAATGATCATCACTGCCACTCAGGAAATCTTTCAGATCTGATGTGTAGATTCAAATCCAGTGAACCAGAAGGACAAAAGCATCTTCTCTTGCTGGCCTTAATCTTCTTTGTGAAATAAGTTTGGATATGTTAGCCGAAAAGCTCTGAACAATTGTAGACTAATGTATAGTGCAACGTACTGGACAGGAAGAAGGAATGGCTAGGGAGGTTTAGTATCTTTAGTGCCTGCAGTGGTTTAGTACAAGTGAGATTCTGAGCCACAAGGGTGGACTTGCCTTCCTTCCTAACTTGTGTGCACTGCAATTGATCTAGTTTTCTGAGTGTTTGAATAGGGATGAAAATCAACTAGTGTTCCTTTGCAGGACTGCAATTCAGTGAGCCCAGCTGGAAGTCATCTACACATGAACTATCTTAGTGGTTACCACTCTTGCCCACAATCATGTAGTTTGCTGACTTAGAGACCGATCTTATAGATTTGGTCTGTAGCCTTTGAACCAAAAGGAGATGTTATAAATTATGTTATAGGTGAGGCAGCACTTCAGCTGTCAATCTGCTGGGGTTGTCTATTATATCCTGCGTCCCGAAGCAGACTCCTCTACGTCGATGAGGCCCAACGTAAGTTGGGGAATCACTTTGTCAAGCACCTCCACTCCATCCATCAAAAGTGGAATCTCCCAGTAGCCAACTATTTTAATTCTTATCCCCATTCCAACATGTCAGTCCATGGCCTCCCCTTTAGGCCACTCTCAGGGTGGAGGAGTGACAACTCATATTCCATATAGGTAACTCCAACCTGATGCATTGAACATTGATTTCCCCTTCTGGTAATTTATTTCCCTTCTCCCTTCCCTGTTCTTCCCCACCCTGGCCTCTTACCTCTTCTCCACCCCTATCACCTCACTCTGGTGCCCCTCCTCCTTCCCTTTCTCCCATGACCCACCCTCTACTCCTATCAGATTCCTTCTTCTCCAGCCCCTTACCTTTCCCACCCACCTGGCTTCAGCCATCACCCTCGAGCTAGTCCTCCTTCCCCCCCCCCACTACTTTTTATTCTGACCCCTTCCCCCTTCCTTCTCAGTCCTGAAGAAGGGTCTCAGCATGAAATGTTCACTGTTTATTCATTTCCATAGATGCTGCCTGACCTGCTGAGTTCCTTCAGAATTTCGTGTGTGTTATAAATTAGAATGTGAATATTGAGGGACCCAATATTATTCTGACTATTCTGTGCTCCCCGAGTTCCTCCCAAATTTGTCAATTTTTCCAATTGTTGAATGAAAATGAAAACCAGAAGTATCAAGCTGCAAACTTTCTGTATAACTATCCATACCTGTGTGAGAGGAATTGCCACCTGAAGTTCAGGACGGCTGCCCATGCAACTGGAAATACTGACAGAATAAATAAGCAATAGGAGTGCTGGGCCATACAGATCACTGACCTTGGTCCATTATCCAAAACAATGTGGCTGATCCAGTGTCCCAAGAATGCCACCTCTTGTTCAAAAATCTAATAACTTTAAGCTTGAAAACTAATTATCCACAAAGAATTCCAGAGATTTATGGGGGAAAAATCAAGAGAGTAGAGAGATGTTTCCTCGTTTCAGTCCTAAATGGCCAATCTTTATCTTGAGATTATGCCGTCCTAGGTCCAGGCTCTCCAGCCAGCAGAAAGAGTCATTGGGCATCTATTCTTGAGATCCTTCCCACAGCCCTAATGGCTTCCCCTCTCGTTCCTTTGAAATGTTACAGTCAAGCAAAAGCTAACAAGCCTTTTTTATAAGGTGTCCAGAATAGAATGGCTATACAGGACAAGTTATCAGGCTGTCATTTTGCTAAACATGTGAATGACAGCATTTTCAAATTAGACTGAACATATGCCAGAAGGACCAGATAGCATTATTACAGCATTATTACATTTTCAACCTGGTTCCAACAAAGAACTTAAGGTAAGCTTGCAGCTGCAATTTCTGTGTCAGCCATTTGAAAGCAGGTACCGAATACCCCAGATATCTGTCTTCAGGAAGAACATATACCAGTCCTTGCTGAGGAGTTGGTAGTGGAGAGTGTGAGCAGCTTCTTCTTCTTCTTCTTTGAGTTTTTACGGCAGTTGGCATCCACACTGTTGCATTACTGCCATCTTCAGGATTTATTGTCCTTCATTGTCTATTCACTTTAAAGCCGTTTTTCCAGTCCTGTCGCCCTTAAAAAACTAAACAACCATTTCCTCCCCTAATCACTCTCCCCACATTCCAATAAACCTTTAACACTGTTCTCTACCAGTCCTAGTTTGTGTAATTGTTGTAACATTTGTTGCCTTTCCTGTGCAAATTTCCGGCATAAAATAAGGATATGCTCTACTGTTTCAGTCTCCTGACATAGATCGCAAAGACCTGTTGGATGTTTATTTATGGTGGCCAGAGTGCCATTAAGGTTGCTGTGCCCAATTCTCAGTCTACTTATAATTACTTGCTCCTTCCGTTTTACTCCCCTACTTCTTCCTATATCCACTCTGTTCTGAATTGAATGTAAATATCTTCCTCTTATTGCTCTATCCCAATGCTGCTGCCACTGTTGATTTATCCTTCTCCACACTATGCTCTTCCTCTCTGATTTTGATAGTTTAATATTGACCTCTATAGATCCTTTTTTGACTGCTGCTTTTGCCAGCCTGTCTGCTGTCTCATTTCCCATAATACCCGAATGTGCTGGAACCCACATAAATGCGATATTTTGCCTTGTCTAGCCAGTCTTGAGTTTGCAAACAGGATTTCATAAAGCAGATCCTGGTGACCGCTAGCTGTACCCGCCTTAACGCTTGCAAGGGCCGACACAGAATCGCTACATATCACAATAGTATTACAATCAACCTGCTCACTCCATTCTAGTGCTAACAATATGGCAAACATTTCAACTGCATATACACTCAAGCAATCAGGTGTTCTCTCGCTAATTTCCACTTGATAACTTGGTACAACAATTGCAGACCTTGTTGCACCTGTTTCTGGATCCTTTGATCCATCCGTAAAAATCTGTATGCCTTTATATTTACATTCCCTATAACTATGATATTCACTGACTATCTCAGCCATCTTATTACTGTGCTTAATCTTAAGCAATTCCAAATCTACAGAGGGATTTTCTAACACCCAGAAAGGTCTGACAGGCCACACCACACTTGGACAAAACTCTTTATCGTATACACCCATATCTTTTGCTGTTTGCTCTCCTGTCCATCCAAATCTTTCTTTTTGTGTCCTCTCCTTCTCCCAGCATGTCTGCAGCATCCTTTTTGTAGGATGGCTATCACCATGCTCCCTTAAATTAATCCGTTAATTGGCCTCCAGCTGTTTCCGCCGCAGCCCCAATGGCATTTCATTTGCTTCAACTTGGAGTGCACACACTGGGGAAGTTCTAACCGCTCCCAAGCACACCCTTAGAGCCCGAGCTTGCACGATATCCAGTTCTGCCAGCACAGGTTTTGCTGCTGATCTGTATACAATACTTACATAGTCTAATCTTGATCTTATTAATGCTACATAAACATACTTCAGTGATGCAAAATCAGCACCCCATTCCAATCCAGCAAGACACCTCATGACATTTATCACATTTTTACATTTACTAACTACATATCTAACATGTTCTCTCCATGTTAATCTCATGTCAAAGTGCACTCCCAAAAAGCGAAAACTTTCAACTCTCTCTAGGTTACTTCCATACAGATTAAAATTAAGTCCCCTGAGCTTTGTCCTTGTAAAGAACATGGCTTTTGTCTTCTCCACTGAAAATTTAACACCCCACTTTGTCCCCCACTCTTCAACTTGATTAATTCCATCTGGCATTTTCGTAAATATGCGTTCAATGTTTCTCCCTCTTTTCCACAAAGCCCCGTCATCTGCAAACAATGACCTCCCCACTTCCATTGGAGTATTTACGATTATATCATTTATCAAATGGAGAATAAAGTTGGACTCACTACACTCCCCTGAGGCGTCCAGTGTGAGCAGCTTCAAGTTTGCACTGTATATAAATCTATATAGATTTCTGCAGGTGTACGATGGAGAACATTCTGACTGGTTGTATTTCAGCCTGGTGAGAATGCTCCAAAGTACAGCATCGCAAGAGGCTGTGGAGGGTTGTAGACTTAGCCAGCTCCGTCACAGGCTCAACCTTCCCCACCATGGAGGACAACCTCAGGAGGCAGTGCTTCAAGAAGACAGTATCCATCATTAAAGACCCTCACCATCTGGGACATTCCCCCTTCACCCGCCTAACACCAGGAAAGGTAGAGAGGCCTGAAGACCCACACTTAATGTTTTAAGGACAGCTTCTTCCCCTGCGCCATCAGATTTCTGAACACTCCATGAATCCATGAACACTGCCTCATTATTCATCTTTTGAACTGATCATTCATTTTTAACTTATAGTGATTTTTATGTCTTGCCCTGTGATGCAGCTGCAGAACAGCACCTTTCATGACATATGTCAGTGACAATAAAACCTGCTTCTGATTCCCTTCTCTAGCTACTAGAGAACGAAAAGTGAGGCACATCGAGCAACACACATAGAAGTTGTTCCTGACGAAGGGTCTCAGCCCGAAACGTTGACTGTACCTCTTCCTAGAGATGCTGCCTAGCCTGCTGCATTCACCAGCAACTTTTATGTGTGTTGCTTGAAATTCCAGCATCTGCAGATTTCCTCGTGTATGAGGCAAATCGACATATTTTGTCACAACCACGGACTTTGCAGTGGGGTCTACCCGACCAGGCGAGCTGCACAGCAGGTTTGCCAATTGCACTCATGAATAGGAATGTTCTAGCAAATTTACTGTTTCATTATGGTGGTATTTAACGCCCTTTCTGTTGTAGTCTTGTCTGAAGCACAGCAACTGTACACTTCTTGCTTGCCTCTGTATTTGGCTGAGATGGACGACTACTGTTTTTACTGACACTGGAATGGTGCAGTTTTCATTTAGTATTTAGGTATTGCTTTCAGCCGTAGTGTAGGCATTTTACTTTCAATTTGAGAGTTTTAGTTAACAGCCCTGTTGGCCTAGCGTGTATTGTTTTCCTTTCCCTTAAAATTCTGCAAAGTTCGCAGTCTGAACTGTTGACCCGCTCCAGTCTCTCCCTCTCTCCACGCTTGGGCCATATCTGAACTTTTTGACACATTTATTCTGAGTCTATCCTCTTCTACCCTCTAGTGGAAAATTACGAAACGGCACTATCAGAAAACCTCAATGACTGTTTCCAGAGGAGTAAAAGAATTGAAGTCTAACCTTGGCACTGCAAGAAATGCGCCCTGAACTGTACTAAAACATTTTTTTGTTATGGCACACCAACACCTCAACTTCCTCAGAAGGTCAAGGACAGTTGGCGTGTCCCTGATTATTTTTACCAATTTTTATAGAAATTGATCTCAGCTTTGTATGGCAACTGCTTTGCCCAAGACATCAAGAAACTGCAGAGTTTTGAATACAGCCTAGTCCATCACGCAGAGAAGCCTTTCCTCCATTGACTCGGCCTCGGGAACGCAGCTAACAAATCAAGGACCCTTCCCATATCAGTCATTCTCTCCCTTAAAGCAGAAAAAAGCTTAAGAGTGAAAAACATAGGACTCAAAGACAGCTTCTATCCCTCTGTTATCAAAGTCCTGAACAGATTTCTAAATGGTGAACTCTTGATCTGTCAATTTACCTCATTGCAACCCCTGCATTTTATTTCCACTGCACTTTCTGCACCTGCATTTTCCTTGTAACTGCAACACTATATTCTGCATTGTTTCCTTTTTAACTACCCTGATGCAATTATGCATGCCATGATCTGTCTGGTTGACATGTAAAATTAAAGCTTTTCACTGTATCTCAGTACAAAGTCGTGGAATAATACAGGCTAGAAAAGATCATTCACCTCAACTTGTCCACGGTGAGGCCGAATCTGGAGTATTGTGTTCCGTTTTGGTCACCAAATTACAGGAAGGATATTATTAAGATTGAAAGGGTACAGAGAAGGTTTACAAGGTTGTTGCCGGCACTTGAGAAACTCAGTTACAGAGAAAGATTGAATAGGTTGGGACTTTAATCCCTGGAGCGTTGAAGAGTGAGGGGAGATTTGGTTGAGGTATATAAAATTATGACGGGTATAGATAGAGTGAATGCAAGCAGGCTTTTTCCACTGAGGCAAGGTTTAAAGTTTAAAGTTTAAAGTTTAAAGGGAACATTAGGGGGGGCTTCTTCACACAGAGAGTGGTGGGAGTATGGAATGAGCTGCCAGACGAGGTGGTAAATGCAGGTTCTTTTTTAACATTTAAGAATAAATTGGACAGATACATGGATGGGAGGTGTATGGAGGGATATGGTCCGTGCGCAGGTCAGTGGGACTAGGCAGAAAATGGTTCGGCACAGCCAAGAAGGGCCAAAAGGCCTGTTTCTGTGCTGTAGTTTCTATGGTTCTATGGTGGACACCACACTAGTCCCATTTCCCCACAATTAGCCTATTTCCTCTACACCCCTGCTACCTTTTGTCAAAGGAGCTCCATTTTATCTAGCATGTTGCTTCATCTGAAACATGGTTTAAACATGATAACTTTGTGTCTTGAGAATTCAATTCAGTTAAAAGTAAGTCTTTTTCAATCGTAACATTTATAGCATACATTACCTATGGTTTTCCTATTGTCAGGAAACTATTAGAAAAAAAAACTAAGAGTTATAGGACGAGTTTTTAAAAAAATGTTCATTACTTGTTTCATGTGTTATTGAACTGAGATTGGATAAATGGCCTTTCTTATCCATACTTGTGTTTTAATAATGCCTATCTTGGCTTTGTTATGGGATTCAGGACTGAGCTCATAACCCATTCCAAAAACTTGAAGGCAAAATCTGGGCTGATTTTCAGTGCAGGATTGAGGGAAAGCTGCCTTGATAAACATTTTCAGGTAAGTAGTTTGAAAATGAAAAGATAGCTCCATTTGAAATCCCCAATGGACATTAAACATGGTACCAATTATAATTATAAATTCAGTGTATATGGATCAATATTACCTGGTAATTTTTAATTGGCTGCCATGATTTCTGACATTGAAAAATTTAGAAAATACTTCACTGAGAACTGCTTTAGTGTAGTTGAGAACATATGCTAATACAAATACTTTGTCAGTTCGGTAATGAGCTTAATGATACACTGAGAGATCATTTAGTTTGTGGAATTTTAAAAGAAAGCATTCAAAAACAGCTCTTAACTGAAGCACAGTTAAAAGAGCAGTCGAAATCACTGTATCAATGGAAACTGCAGAGACACAACTGAGTTGCAGTCAGGAATGAAAGTGAGCTTGAACAAAATTGCAACATCTGAACTGAAACCAGCCAGGCCTAACAAATGGTGTTACTGTTGTGGCAGGGGTTCACATACACCAGACTATTGCAGATTTAAAGATGAAACTTGTAGACAAATTTAACAAAGTAGGACACATATAAAGAGTATGTCAGGCAGACAGAAATACATGGACTACTCAGGGAAGAGAAAAAGCTAAAAAGTCAAATTGCAGTTTCAAAAAGAGTACAAATCTGAATGCTATTGATGACAAATCTGGTAACAATGACTGACACAGGACTGGATAGCCTTCAGCTTATAACGGAAGAGAAAAGCAAATTAATTAAAATGGATCATAAAGGGAGCAATAGAAGGATAAATAAGAGAATACTCCAGTGAACTAAATGGATCTTCCTGAGATCAAGAAGAAAAAGGGGTAGAGGAGATGTAAAGAATGTGAATAAGAGAATGGTGTGAAAGAGAGAGTAAAAAAAGGGATCAAAGTAGATCCAGAAAGAGAAAAGGGGGAAGGTGTCCAGACCTGTCTCAGGGTTAACTCTTACAACCAGCATGGAGGAGGGCCTAGAACCTGCGATGGCTTCACAGCCACGTCTCGTCTGCCAAGCTGTGGTGTGGTTCCTCCTCATCAGAAAGACGTTATCCAGCAAGAGCAAGAAATCCTCCACAGCAACTAAATCTCTAGGCCTGGATGGGCCAACTTAAACTTAATACGCTGTGGATGCCTGTACATAGTAGTTGTATTATATAAAGTGTATATAGTTGAGATGCATTCTATATTGATTTGGAATTTATAGCTAAGCAGGGAGGAGTGTTGTGTATTTAATATTTTAGTAATATTTGAGTAATCTTGCATATAATATATAATGTTCATTTAAATTATGATTTGTATAAATATGTTAACTGCACATGTCATCACGCTACCATGTGATATGAACATGCCTGGCTTAAAATGAATTTGAAGTTACACCCACATTTCAGACTCTCAGATCTTCCTTTGAATTAATTTAATGTTTTGAAGTTACAAAACATAACACATGCCCTCTGGTATTAGGCATTTCAACCCTTGGAAAAAGATATTGCCTGTCTACCCTATCTATGCCTCTCACAATCTTATAAACCTTTATCACATCTTCCCACAACCTCTGCTACTCCAGAGAAAACAGACCAAGTTTGTCCACCCTTTCATGATAGCACATGCCCTCTAAACTGGGCAGTGTCCTGGTAAACCTCTTCAGCACCCACTCTGAAGTCTCATCATCCTTTCTATAATGGGGCAACCTGAACTCTATGCAGCCTAACTGGAGTTTTATAAAGCTAAAACAAGACTTCCTAACTTTTGAACTCAAAGCCTTGACTAATAAAGTTAAGCATGCCATACACCTTCTTAACCACCCTTTCAACCTGTGTAGCCTCTTTCAGGAGCTATGAACTTGGACTCTGCTCATCAATACTGCTAAGGATCTTGTCTCTTTGCATTTGACCTCCCAGGTTGCATTTACATTTTGGGAGAGGTGCGCGTTGCAGCAATGCAGGCTCTCGCGTAGGGTTCCACATCGACTTTGCATAGGGTTTGTGGCAACGCAGATCTTACGGCGACGCGTTGACGCAGAAGTATAAACCAGGCTAAAATGTAACTGTGCGTCGCGGCAACGCAGAACGCAACAGCTGTGATTGGTCCACTTGGTAGCATCGCATTTCCTCCTACACTGGAGGGCAGGGAAGGAACTCTGGCTGCAATGCTTTCCAGAAAGCTTTACAGACCTCCGAAATTATGGAGGACACATTTCGCTTTTACAAAAAAAGACGCTCACTTTAAACTTGTTTACCCTGAGAAAGACTACCATGAGCATGAAGCTTTGCGCGGGCAGGTGAGTGCGCATGTGACGCACGCGAATTGCAGAGCGACGCAGACATACCAGCGCACAAGCATAAATGCTCACAATGCGCGTAGGCCACTTGTGTAGGTTACGGTGTCGAGGTAAGGCAGAAGTATAAATCAGGCTTTAAGTGTAAGCTTCGCACGTAATGACAGCAATTTGGTTTAGGCAACTGCACTGCTTGTAGCAATTTTTTAAAAGATATGCATGCTGAATGGGTCTACCCCCAGACCTAATGAACCCCTGATGTTGCCAAAGTGATCCAACATCATGCACCACCCGAAGGATTAAGCCTGATTTAGTCCGTGTAGGTGCGCACGCTGTATCCCTCGTGCTCTCCCGCCAGAACAGAAGTCCCTTGGGGAAGGGTTTGTCCCTCTAAAATTTCAAATGCGGTCACTAGTGCACAGCCTGTCAATAGGCTGTGATTGTTAGACTTGCCAGAAAAGCCGTCCGCAAAGAGTATTAAATCTGGGTTGTCAAGAGGTGCAGTGGATAGGTCAGGTGGTGGAGATGTAACAATCTCTACTACTCTTTACACAGGCGTGGGGTTCTGCGGCCTCCGTCATAGGAACGGGGGTATCCGGGTTGAGTGCGGGTGCTCTCTTAAAAGTCAAGTTCAATTTGTTAAGTAACATGACTTGGTATCCCGTGGGGGTGGGGGGGAGAGGCAGTAGTGTCACGTAGTAGCTGGGTTGAGTAGCAACATTACAGCGTGAAATGTCAGTAGTGTACCATACAGACATGGTCTAGACTAAACAGTGCAACATTTCCGACCATTACCACTATCGCTGCCACCGCCTTTAAACATCCTGGCACTCTAACCACTGGAGGCAATAGGGTGGAATAATATGCCACTGGTCTTCGTAAACCACCATGTTCCTGGGTTAATACAGTACTCGCGAACCCCTCCCTTTCATTCACACACAGTTGGCACGGCTTGCTGTATTCGGGCAATCCTGAGCCCACTGTACTGTATCAGATGCATCTTGGGTTACTGCGACTCGCGGGGCAATAGCTGCGGTATTCAGGTACCCAATGTCGGCAGCAATTCGTCATTCCCAGGGAGGTACTGTATCATCCGTCTCTTGGTAGCAAGTCTGGAAGCCTGCACAGCAGCACTCACATGCTCCACACATAAAAGTTGCTGGTGAACGCAGCAGGCCAGGCAGCATCTCTAGGAAGAGGTGCAGTCGATGTTTCAGGCCGAGACTCTTCGTCAGGACTAACTGAAAGAAGAGCTAGTAAGTCATGCTCCCCAATCCAGGCAACATCTTTGTAAATCTCCTCTGCACCCTTTTTATGGTTTCCACATCCTTCCTGTAGTGAGGCAACCAGAACCAATTTCTGAAACTGCAAACTAAGTGGTGTAATTTACCAATTACACTTCCATTCTGACGAAGGATCTCGGCCTGAAACGTCGACTGCACCTCTTCCTAGAGATGCTGCCTGGCCTGCTGCGTTCACCAGCAACTTTGATGTGTGTTGCTTGAATTTCCAGCATCTGAAGAATTCCTGTTGTTTGTTACTCACATGCTCCGGTGGGTTCCTTTGTACAGTGCATACCGCAGATATGTTACTGTAGGCTGGCAGAGTTGTCATTTTGACAGCGAGGTTCCACGTCCTCTGGTGGCCAAATGGTTCAACAAAGTCACAGAGTCTTCTCTACAACCAGTCAGTGTCTGTGGGGCCAGCAATAACTCGTCCGCATATTGTAAAACCATGCTGCCTCTGGGGAGTAGTCAATTTGCCAGATCATCCCGGACAGCGGCTGCGTAGACAGCCGGGCTTTCTGTACAACCCTGTGGTAACCTTCTCCACGCGCACTGCAGTGAAGGCAGCCAGATACTGTACTGACCGTCCCCATGCAATGGTACAGTATAGAGAAAAAGGGCTGTATACAAACACCACTCCAAAGGGATAGAGGCCAGTATCGCATACGTGTCCGGAACCACCGGTAAAATGGCCTGCACTATCTGATTTATAGCCCTCAGATCCTGAGCACACCGCCACTCATTCAGCCTCCCTGTGGGTAATATCAGCGTATTGCAAGGGCTTTAAGTCAGTCGCAGAACCCCTTGCGACAACAGGTTTCATACCGCTTCCAGAGGCCGGCGATATTGTCTGATGGACTGTAGTCGGGCATTTCATTTGAGGCCCCTGATGGGGAGCTATGGATTTTACCGATCCTACATGATTAGTGTAGGGGGTACTCTGTCTATGCAATTCACAGTCAGCATGTAACGGAGTTACTGTTACCACTCTATCTGGTCCATAATAAGCCACCCCTCTTGTCTTCATGTTGAGTCTCATGGTTTCTGTAATCGTCGTCGGGATCTGGATCCCTGAGGGCCGCAGTAGAATGTAGTGCATCACTTACTAGTTTACAAGTTCCGATCAAATCAGCCAAGAATTCCCCCAGTTTAATGTTGACCGATTTGCTGCCACAGCCAATCTCCCAGCAACCCCCCTCCCATCTACCAGCTGTAAAGAGCAGCTGGACTTTGTTTGTTCAGTTTTAGGTAGCATTATAGTGCGGAGCTCAACGATTCCAAAATTCAATCCTCCAGAGGCGCAGTGAATAACGGCATTTAGCTTAATGGGCTTGGTTCTATCATAAGAACTCCGGCTGTTCCTACAGTCTTAATACTTCCACTGCCTTCTGGTAATGCCACTTCAGATTGGTCAATTTAAAAGAATGTGCTACCTCTGGCTGGAGACACTTGATAGATGTTTGCGCTGCCAGTGGCCTGCTCCTGCCAGGGTATCTCTGCGCTAGATCCCCAAGTATCTTTAAACCGGGCAATAAAATCAGTAATAGTCTCCCTTTCTTTTTCTGACATTTAGTTACCTCTCCAAAGTCACTGTGTTGCCTGGCGTGCGAGATTGGCATCTTTTGCTCTGTTCAATCAATAGTTCATTCCGTCAGTAGGACTCCCATCACCATTCCCCTCGTTCCCCGGTGCAGGGGCCCAGTGCCCTTGGGGCGCATTGGAAAAATCCTGTCCAAACTCCTAGCCAGGATTCCATAGGCTACCTTGAGCAATGAAATGAATTAAAATTTGGCAAGACTGAACCAACCAATTATGGAAGGCTACTGGGTTGCCTCGCTGATCATGTTGCGTACCTCTGCTGCATCCTGCGTTTAAGCATCAGACTTTCTCTACCACTGCTGTTGGCAGTCACCATGCCGGGACACCCCAGCCAGTTCAACAACATCATCCGGAAGTTCCAGACTGGGGGAAGGCGTGCTATTTGAGGATATAGCCCGGTGCCTGAGGCAGTCAGAGACAAGGATCCTAATAGGCACAAGCTATCAGTCCGCTTTTGACTGCTATCCTATCGAGCAAGAATCACGGGTGGGTTCGGAATCCCATCATCGTCACCAAATTACTGTTGAAGAATTTACTCTGATTTACCGCACAAGAACTTCACTGCCAATCACTATGGGAGACTTTACTGTTAAGGAACAGAAATAAAAACACAGACCTCAGTATACGGTTAACCCGTCTATTGCACAATCACAGGGAGCCATTTGTCTTATGACTCCAAAAGTGTCAGGTTTCATCTCAGATTTGTACAGCAAATTTTGGGCAATAGTCAACGGCTAAACATACTTGATCAGCACTTGTTACGTATCTAAAGTTTGCTATGTTCCCCCACGAGGAACAAAATTAGAGATGCACGTCTACAGTCCTCTATTTGTCACGGTCCTGACCGTTAATTCCTCATATTCTCCTAATTCCCTTTTCCCCGTATTCTCCCAGGCTCCTTGATTGCGGACCTGATTCTCATCTAAACCTGCAGCATAAATACCCTGGCTTTGCATCCACTCATCACCAGATCATTATTTAGCCAGTGTGGTAATTAGCGTTCCCGACCGCTTAGGATTGTGTATTCTAAGTTTTGCTTCAGTACTGAGGTTTGCCTGTGTAACTCTGTCTCTTCATGTCAAGATAGGGATTACCTGCCATCTGCCTTTCCGTTCATTCTCCTGTTTGCCGTTCAGCTCCAGCAATGCTCTGTGTCAAGATAAAGATTGCCTGCCGTCTGCCTTTCCGTTCACTCTCCTGTTTGTCGTTCAGCTCCAGCAACGCTCCGTGTCAAGATAAGTATTGTCTGCCGCCTGCCTCCTGTTTGCCATTCATCTCTAGCAACGCTCCACGTCAAGATAGGGATTGCCTGCCGCCTGCTTTTCCGTTCATTCTCCTGTTTGCTGTTCTGCTCAGCCTCGCTCGCTCCCCAGCATTCCCGGCAACCGTTAAAAAACACACTTTAGATTACTCTATCGCCGTGTCAGTGTCCTGCATTTGGGTTCACCCGTTCCACTCAACACTATTTGGTACTTGCTAGATAAGTCAGAAAAAATGTTAACAATACCCCAGGTCTTGAGCAATATCTAGCTAGTCAAGCTTGACAACATTTTATTCAAACTTAATCTTAACTTTACAATTTTCTTATGTGAAAAAAAATCATTAAAACTGATTTTACTCTTTAACGAACAATCCATAGTGTTGGCATGAACCTGTAATTGTAAACAATCCAACAGTAAAAATATTTTACTTTTATAATGGAATTACACAATAGATTGAGGGAGAGGAGGAAAACCTGATGCAACAGGAAGATACACGTGACAATAAACCAATACTGAACAGGCAACAAAAGGCATGTTCACAAGTGACTTTTTTAAAGGAAATTGAACTGCATCATTCTTGGCAACAGTACACCCCTGACCTGGACTACTCAAGAAAGCAAGAGTATATTGGGCGTTAACCCGAGTACGGTTCTAAATTAACTAAGACAAGGTGCTCTCGTTCAATTAGGATCAGAAGTGGGCTATAATGTGGGCTTTGCCTTCCAGCAAGATCGTGACAGTCTTCTATCAGCTCCATTACCCAGTCAACCTGATTTATGAGACGCTTCCTTTATAACATTTAAATTGACTGTACAAGCTTGTGACAAGAGTACCTAACCCAAATGCTGGAGTGTCCAAGGCTGGGATCGAGAAAATGAGCACAAAACACTAGTAGGCTTACAATTAAGCACTGAACCTTCTTCCAACTTTTATGGCGGTTGGCAGTCCAACTTAAGGAGTGTGGTGTAGAGAGTTGGGAAATACGTTTGTAAAACCCCTACTAGTTCTTTATCAAATGAAAACTAAATTACCCCAAAAAGCTCTATAGTTTGTAAATCATGAAAGACAATATTGTGAATTAATTAGGTCACTTCCATATGTAGCCCCCCGGTACTGCCTCAGGCTCACTCATCTTACTGTGGTCTAGGGGAAGTAGCCTTCGGCCCCACCAAACTGGGTAATTAAGTTTGTGTGGATGCTGTGTGATGTACCCCACCCCGCCCAAATAACAGACAATACACCATATATGATTAAATGATTTACAGTTTATAGATATTACTGGAACTATATAATTAATAGAGATAAAATATAAAAGGAAAGTAAAAGGCGCCACACTTATCAAAGTTCAACCTCTTCATGCACAAACAGTTGGACCTCTAGTAATGATCCTCTTTTCGCCATTCGATCCCCTCTGACCATCTCGACCTGCTGCCTAGGACCAACCACGGTGGTCGACCAGACACTCCACACGAGTCTGTCTTTGCCTCCTCTCCTCGTCGAAGACCCTGGACCTTGGACTCTGGCTCGGGGTCCGTTCCATCGGCCAGCTCACAGCATCACATCCACTCTCTGTCTCCCCATACACCTGTGCATACAATAGCTTACAGACACACAAGAAAGAATAACATCTATCCCAATTGGTTAGCAACGGAATACAACTCGCTCTATAACCCAAACAAGCTGATAGCGAGAGAACTTTCTCAGCGGTTAACATAACAGAGAAGCCACTTTAATTAGCCTACGCAGTAACATAAAAGAAGAAACCCCTTACATATAACTAAGTAAATTTTTAAAAAATGAAAACTGTCAACCCCCAAAGCTAGTATTGCAGCCTGCATTTGCTTTCTTTCAGCCTTGTGTGCTTCACATTGTAAAAGAATGTGTTCAACTGTTTCATAATGAGGTCAACACCTACACGTCCCAGAGTGATGTTTTCCAACAAGATAAAGAATAATTAAGCATCGGATGCACAATTCTAAGTCCAGTCAGTATAATTCCTTCCCCCCTTGTTTTACCGCCATCTCCCATCAATCCAGCAGTTTTACGTATTCTGTAAAGGCGTGAACACTGAACCGATATTCAGGTGTTTCTTGAATACCAAATAATGGCGCCTAAACATTATCAAGTCATTAAAGAGGCCGCACCAGCTATCCATACTCTGGAGAGTTAGAGCAATTAAATCTCAGAAACTGGTGTGGTTAAAAGCATATCGGAACAAGACACCCCCTTCCCCCCCCAATCCACAACTGACTCTTGACGGCCCTAGTTGCTCGGAGTAGCACTGATGGCAATCGTGGATGAAAGGGAGATCCATGCTATCTTTTTCTGGCACCCGCCATCCAGCATCTCTCCCCCGGTCCGAATCCACCCCCCCCCCCCAGTCCACTAGGTATTGCCGAACACCTCGAACAGTACGCCAGTCAGGAAGTCTTCACCGTGAAGACCCTTTCCCCCCTCGATGAACCTGGCAGGCGGGGAGTCGATGATGGAGGTGGGGCTAAGAGGCTACTGCAGACAGGTTTTAAGTTAGAGCTGTGGAAGGTGGTGTTGATCTTTAGGATCTTGGGGAACTGCAAGGTGTAAGGCACCGGCTTTACTTTCCTTGGGATCTTAAAGGGGCCAATGAACTTGGGTGCCAACTTTCTAGATTCCACTTGGAGACAATTCATGAGTGGACAGCCAGACCTGTTGCCCAGGCTGTTATGCGGTTCCCAGAATTCTCCTTCAGTTTGCCTTAGTCTCTGCTCTCCAGGTGGGGCACAGCAAAATCACTCTTACCCTCCTCCAACGCTGCAATGAGAAATGGATAGATGTTCTGCCGCAGGAGCCCCCACCTCGGCCTTCTGTTCTGGAAAGATAACCAAACTGGCACTTGAACGGTGACATCCCATGCGCCGAGTGCTGCAAGATGTTGTGGGCAATGTCTGGTCACACTACTCATCAGGTCTTCCAGAGGCCAGGCAGCCCAGGGTACGTTCTAAATCTTGGTTGGCCTGCTCCACCTGGCCATCGGACTGCGGGTGAAAGCCAGAGGTAAGGCTTGCTGTTGCCTCTATCAGTTTACAGAATGCCCTCTGGAAATGTGATGTGAATTGTGGACCACGATCTGAGACGATGTCCACCATGAATCCACGGATCCTGAAGACCTGGTCCAGAACAATTTTGGCTGTCTCCGCCACGGAAGGTAGCTTCTCTAATGCAAAGAACTTGCAGGCTTTTGAAAACAGATCAAAAACCACCATGATGACCGACTTTCCCTTGGATGGTGGGAGACCTGTGACGAAGTCCATGGAGAATGTGCCTAAGGTCTCTTTGGAACAGGTAGGATGTGGACGAGCTCTTGAGGTCAGGTATGAGGCTTCTTGTTCCAGGCAGACACCTGACATGCCTGCACATACTGCCGAACTTCTCATTCCGGGCCACCAATATCTCTTCTTGATAAACTCGAGGAGCCTGGCAATCCTTAGGTGTGCAGTCATTCTTGAAGAAGGTCTTCATTGGAGTACCTGAAACCAGTGGGAACTTGGGATGAACAGCTGACCCGTAGGACCATTCTTAGGAATCTCCCCTTGCGCTTGCACCTTGTGAACAAGAGCGTCAATCCCCAGTGAAATGGTGCTACCATGCTGGCTTGGGGAAAAATGGTGGTAGGCTGTTCCTCTTGTTCCAGTTTGTCAAACTGGCAGGACAGGGCTCCAGTATTCTGGTTCTTAGACCCCAGTCGACAGGTTGGGATAAAATTTTAAAAAAACAGACCACCTGACCTTCCTGGAGATCAGCCTCTTGGCCTCCTGAATATAGGCCAGGTTCTCATGGTCAGTCCAAACGATAAAAGGGTTCTTGGCCTCCCTTTAAACAGTGGAGGCCATTCCTGCAAAGCCAACTTAACCGTAAGAAGGTCCCGCTTCCCGATGTCATAGTTCCTCTCTGCCAGGGATAGCCGCCTGGAGAAGAATGCCCACAGGTGCAGTTTACTGTCCGAAGGTGATTGTTGAGTCAAGACAGCACCTACTCTGATATCTGAAGCGTCCACCTCCACGATGAAGGGAAAGTCTACGTTAGGAGAAACCAGGATGGGAGCTGTAGTAAACCTCTGTTCAAGTTCTGTAAAAGCAGCCTCCGCTTCAATCATCCAGACAAGAGGGCCCGCGGATTTCTTAGGGCCGTCAGAGGTGCTGCCACCGAGCTGAAGTTCCTGATAACTTCTACCAGAAGTTCGTCAAATCCCAGTAATCGTTGGACCTGCTTGATATTTTGGATAGTGGTGACCAGTCTCGGACTGCCTGGGACTTGGTAGGGTGCATCTCGAGGTTACCATTAGAGACAATTGAAACCCCGAAATGAAACAGTTGGCACATGAAACTCGAACTTCTCCAACCTGACATAAAGTCCATGATCTAGCAGCCTCTACCGGGAAGCAGGACAATGGCACAGTCGTAGGGTTGGTGCGGAGGATGAGTCGAGGCCTTTCCCTTGCTGAAAACCTCCAAGTTCTTGTAAACGGAGGGGATTTTGGCCGGGCTGGGGATTGCTATGTCCTCCAGACCTTCCTTTGAGGATGACTTCTCAGACTTCTTGGTGACAGAGATGCTTCGACGGGCTTCGGAATTCTCTGAGCTCAAAGTTCATTGTGGAAACAGTAATCAAACCAGAGTCAGACTCTCCGTCTGTATCCACAGGCAACGGCAGTGAGGCGTTGCATCCCCGGAAAAGGTTTAAGAGATCGAAATAGAGGAATCTTTCCCTTTTTTGAGACCTGGCGGCTGGATCCCTTCAGCTTAGAGGCATACTTAGTCTCCCATACTGCTCTGGCATCTTCTCCTGACCTAGAAATTCCTTCTAATTTCTGCGGGATTCCAACCAGACTGTGTCATGACTTGCACTGTCCCGTTGGCCAGAGCTGGCTTTTCTGCTCTTGAGGACTGGACTAGGTCTCCAGGTCTCAGATTCCCTTGCACTGAAGCCTGCCCCCTTGTACGTCGTTGGTCAGTAAAGAGTCTGAGTGTTGGAGCACCATGCCGTAAACACAGCTTCTTACAATAACTGGAGCAAGTAATGATTCTCCCCTCTCTCCACTCCACGGATGGGTTATACAGGGACAATGAAGGGTACCCGGGGATCAGAGGTATGAGTGGAGAGTCAGTAATGCAGAAACTAATGTCTTCCATATGATTCCCCCATCCTCATCTGTAATTCCATGGTCTGATGCTGGACCTGCGCAGAACCTAGCGGCTGACCGGCCGTCCAAGACAGTTGTGGGCATAGACTGGCTCAACTGTCACAGTGGTATCTCGAACTGATAGGCGGTTTCCAAATCCAGAAAATTACCTGCTGTCTCCGAGTCCACAAAAGCCTTCACCTGCCTCAAGTTCTTACCCCAGGTGAACTCCGTCTTCAGCATGAAGCCAGAATTCATGGGGTTGGGCATAGTGGCTGCTACCACCACAGTCCTCCCAACACTGGACGGTCTTGGCAGTTCCCCAGGTGGCTGCAGCTCTGGACATTTGGCCCACAGGTGACCTGCTACTCCGCACTAATACCAGCAACCTTGACTCCGACGCTGGGGCTTCTCATCGGCAGAGAGTCTAAAACGACCGCCCTGCATGAGTTCGGCTAGATCTTGAGCAGACGACCGGCTCGTCAGGGCCTGAGGTTGGGGAGTGGTACTACTATGCATAGGGACTGGCTCTCTTTGAAGTCCTGAAGTGGTCCCACTTTCGCTCTGCCAAACGGTTATCAAGACGGACGGACTGGTCAATAAGAGCCTCTAAGTTCTCTGCTAGCTCTCCCAAGGCAAGAGCATCCTTCAGTTTGTCTTGGAGTCCGTGGCGGTATAGCATGGCCAAGGCCTCCCGGGCCCAACCACGCTCCTAGGCCAAGGCCCAAAATTCAATCGTGTCTTCGGCCATTGACTGCCCTTCCTGTTGAATCTCCATCAGATGGTCTGAGGCTTGGCTGGCTCCAGCAGGGTGATGAAACGCCTTCCTCATGGTGGCTATGAACTCCTCCAAATCGGCGCAGAACCCCAGCCTATGTTCCCAATGCACGGTGGCCTAGGCCAGGGCTCTTCCAGTCAGGCGAGAGATAATGAAGGCCACTCTTCTATGCTCCAAACGGAACCAG
The DNA here is from genome assembly GCF_030028105.1 of Mobula birostris. NCBI lineage: Eukaryota > Metazoa > Chordata > Chondrichthyes > Myliobatiformes > Myliobatidae > Mobula > Mobula birostris. Next base: position 94,240,936 of record NC_092372.1, on the reverse strand, counting down.
GACAGCTGAAGTTCAAGTACTAACAAGCATTGAATGAGGAAGCTGTAGCAAGAGCCCAGGTTACCGTCGAATCTCTCCGGGGTTAGAAGATGTTCTGCCTCCGGTGTGGGACCGACTAGTTCCCCCAAGCGACTCTTACTTTCTCCTTGCAAAAATTGACCAATGGCTACCTGGAGGTCAGGAATCTCCAGGCTCTATATCTGGAAATATCCTCGCTGTGGCTAGTCACAGCGGACGATCGACCCTGGTACCCCACTGGGACCCTGTTGGGGCTCAATCGTACTGTGACATAGGTCATTCAGGAGGATGGCTTAGACCAAGTGGTATCCCAATTTACAACTGGTCTCACCAGTGTGGAGGAGGCTGCATCAGGAGCACTGGACACAATAGATGACCCCATCAGATTCGCAACTGAAGTGTTGCCTCACCTGGAAGAACAATTTGGGCCTCTGAATGAATGTGAGGGAGGAGGTGAATAGGCAGGTGTAATACTTGGGCCGCTAGCAGGGATAAGTGTTGGGAGGGATGAATGGACAAGGGAATCACAGAGAGGGTATAGGTGGAGGGGAATTGGTTGAGTTCTTTTGTTAAGAAAGAAGCAGAGAGCTTTGAGACCTTCTTGATGGGGGAGATGGTGGATAGAAGTGTATAGGGAAATGAGGCGGTCAGGCCATGGAATTGAAAGTTAGTGAGAAGACTGACGGCACGAGAAGTGTCGTGGATGTAGGTGGGAAGGGACTGAACCAAGGGGAATAGAGTGGAATTGAGGTATGAGGACACAAGTTCAGTGGGGCAGAAGCAGGCTGAGACAATAGCCCTACCAGGACAGTCAGGTTTATGGATCTTCGGTAGGAGGGAGAAGTGGGCAGTGTGGGGTGAGGGAACTGAGTTTGGTGGCAACGGATGGGAGTTCTCCAGAACTGATGAGGTCAGTGATGGTGTCAGAGAGTGAGGTAGGTATGAGGAGATGCCTGAGAGTTGTTGCCTGGCCTCAGCAAGGTAGAGGTCAGTGCACCACACGACAACAGCACCCCCTTTGTCTGCGGTTTTGATGGTAAGGTTGGGTTGGTGAATAGAGAGTGGAGGGCAGTCCAAGGTAAAGTTCGAGGAGGAGAGAGGAGTGCTGAATTTGAGATGAATCTGCCCTGTTCATTTGTTTTGGTAATGACTCGGGTGAGGGATGAGGTAAGTACTAGCCAGGACACCAAAAAAATTTCACTTGGTTCTCAGGATTGTTGCCACTTAAAATATAATTTTCTTCTGTTTTTATATCTATGAGATTTTTACTAAATTCTTTGGACACCCAATGGAATCTATGGAAGAAAACTTCAAGGCAAATGATTTCAAAGTGAGATCTTTCCTTTTTCTGCTCAAGACATTAGCCACTATTGGCATTTTCCCACTTTATGTCATTTCTAAGAATGCAACACACTGCCTATTAAGAACGTCAAGCCCTGCAGGTTTACCCCACTAGTGGGTTGCTCGATAGATAGATACCTTATTGACCCCTAAAGAAATTAGCGTCACAGTAGCATTAGAAGTTCACAAATATACAAATATTACAAGAGAAGTAAGAAAGTTTAAAAAAATAAGTTACCTCAAACAGTCTAACAGGAGGGGATCATCACTTCCCCAGCTATAGGTTGACTCATTATAGAGCCTAATGGCCGAGGCTAAGAATAACCTCATATAGTGCTCTGTGGAGCAGTGCAGTTGTCTTGGTTTATTACTAAAAGTGCTCCTCTGTTCAGCCAAGGTGGCACGCAGAGGGTGAGAAACATTGTCCAGAACTGCCAGGATTTTCCGTAGGGTCCTTTGTTCTGCCACAGAGTCCAGTGTGTCCAGTTCGATTCCTATAACAGAGCCAGCCTTTCTGATCAGTTTATTGAACCTGTCAGCATCATCTGTGTTGATGCCATTGCCCCAGCACACCGCGAAATAAAAGATTGTATTGGTGACAACAGACTGGTAGAACACGTGAAGGAGGTGATCTCTATGGGAATGGGATTTTTATGTCATATGTGGATTTGCATGTGGGATTTTTATGTCATATATGGATTTGCAGAGGAAATATAACTTCGTAGATAAAGGAAATTTTTGGAAGTATTTACAAATAAGACATTGCATTAGTAGCATATTCAAGAACAGTGACCCACAAAGTAACCCTTTAACTGAATACTTTCCATTACCACAGGAAGTTCATAAAGCATCAGTGTTTTATAAACTGTTCAAGCACTCTGTGGGTGAATCGTGTAGCAATCTCAAAGCAGTATGACAGAAGGATCTTGGAAGTGATATTGAAGATAATGAGTGGTCAAATACTTTATCAAACATGGGTAGACATATTAGGGAAGCGTGAGGGAAATTTATTCAATATAAGATAGTACACAGATATTACTGGACACCAACTAGACTCTACAAAATGGGGATTGTTGATGATAATTTATGCTGGAAATGTAAAAATGAGGTGGGCACATATTCTCAAATGATTAAGGAGTGTTTCATGGTTCGCCCATTTTGGTGTAAAGTTCTTGATTTGTTGGGGAGTTGGTCGGGTTCCGCACTGCCCTTGTGCCCACGGCTTTGTCTCCTGGGTGATAGGACAATGATACCTAATGTAAACAATGACAAATATTTAAAGGTGGGTCTCATCACAGTTGCAAGAATTATATTGCAAAACTGGAAAAAAACAGATGTCCCACCGTGAAGGAATGGACTGAGGAAAGATTAAGATTTCATCATATGAACACGTTGGGAAGAATTAACAGTGAGGAAAAAGTGCAAGACGCGTGGGGTCAATTTTGGTTGTATGTTAATTTAAACTTAAATTAGAACTTCTTTCTGTTTCTAAGTTTTAATTGTTTTCCTGTCATGGGATGGCTGTGTAAATATGCTGTACTGTATCTGCTCTATGATATGCTGTGCTGCTTTGTAAAATAAGAATAAATAATAATAAGAATTTGAATTACAAAAAAAAGAACACGTGAAGGAGAAGCCTGCATATTCCAAAATACTCAGTCTCCTCCGGAAGAATAGATGATGCTGGCCCTTTTTGTACACAGCTTCTGTGTTGGTGCTCCACTCAAATTTGTCATCCAGGTGCAGCCCCAGGTACTGGTAGGTCCTTAACACATCCACATCCACATCTTCACCATCAGTAATAACAGGGAGCAGTGTAGGCTTAGCCTTCCTAAAGTCCATCACCATCTCCTTTGTCTTACTGATGCTGAGCTTGCACCATTTGACAAAGTCCTCCACCGGAGCCCTGACAGCATCGGAGCTGGACTTGTTGCGTACCACATTGCTGTCTGCTGCAGCCATCCAAGGAGGAAGGCATCAGAGGCGATGCATGGCCCAACAAACGGTGCAAATGATAGGGAGTTTTTTTTGTGATCGCAAGACCCCGTTGGACATGGGTAGAATACTGCCAGTCCAGTTCACTAGTTCATTGGAAAGACTGATGGAAGGGGAGCTGCTTTGCCTTGGCTGTTGTGCGGACCAGCCCTCATGCCACGGGTTGTCCAGGGAAGGAGATGACAGAGCCGGTGTGGGAGAGAGCTGGAGTCTGTGCTGGGTCGGGGGCTGCCGTCCCATGTTCACTCAGTGGAGGACAAGTTGGATTTGTGTATGGTTGAATGACAATTAAACTCACTTGTAGTTCAAACATAATGCACATCCACTTTGGCATCTTCCTTTTCTGAAAACTAGCATGCAAACATCTCCGAAGCAGAGTAACAGTGAAGATCAAGATGTTCATGAGGGGAGCCAGAATGGGGAATGGAAAAAGGGAGAGAAGAGGGAGGATAACAAATTACTAGGAGATGGAGAAATCAATGTTTATGCTATCAGGTGGCCCGCATGGTTGCCCACGGCTACACTTTGGGTTTTGAAAATGTGGGAGGAGCCAAAAGAGAAATTGTTGAGAGCGAGGATCAGTTTCCCCAGACAGAGGAGGGTGTTGGCGTAGCGGAACTGGTTAGGTCTGTTGCCTAGAAAGAAGCAGAGAGCTTTAAAGCCTTCTTGAGAAGTATATAGAGACTGGACATAGTGAAAATGAGGGAACTTAAAATTATTGAAGTGATTGAGAGTGTGTGAAGTGTCATGGATGTAGGTGGCAAGGGACTGAACTAAGAGCAACAGAACAGAGTCAAGTTTTGGTGTCAGACATATAAATCATGTGGCCTTCCTAATGGAGAAAACAAGGTACAGTATAAGAAATGCCATCATACTGCAGTTGTTAGCCCAGGAGAGATTTCTGACGTTGGGGTTCCGTTATTCTCCCAGTGAATTAGGACAGCAGTGGCAGTATTTTTCCAGAGCCTTAACATGCCTGCTGTATGATGTCCACATCTCAAAAACATCTAGGATCAGCTCGATCCAGTACAGAACGAGTACGGTGCCCAATCTGTGGTCTGATCCTCAATCGACCAAAGGTTATATTAATGCACTGAATTTGAACACAACGGTTTTGAACAGCAGCCAATCAGAGATTGGAGGCGAGAGAAGTGACTCACACAGGTCAGCAAGTATGCATTAAAAAGCAGCGCTTTGCAGGAGTTTTGGAGTTTGAATAGCAGACAATCAGAGATTGGGATACATTAGCTCGGGCAAATTTTAAAAAGGCAGGGCAAATGGAGCAGCCATTGTGGAGTGGACGGTGTTAGAGTGGGGTTTTTCAGACTTTAGCTCTTTGAGACTTCAGCAAGGAGGGACTTGAATGAGAGAAGGTGAAACTGTGGATAGATTTTTCTCAGCTTATTTATTGTTTTCTTCTTTTATAATTGCACAGTTAGAGTATAGGGATGCCAGTCATGATAGTGGAATGCTTCTCTTGTGGATGTGGGAAGGCAGGGAAACCTTCAATGCCCTGACATCTTCACCTGCAAGAAGTGCATCCAGCTGCAGCTTCTAACAATTTGCATTCAGGAGTTGGAGCTGGAACTATATGAACTCTGGATCATGCAGGAGGCTGAGGGGGTGATAGATATGACATAGAGAGGTAGTTAGAGGTGATAGAAGTTAAACAGCCAGTGCAGAGTACCCCTCTGGCCAAACAATTGTTGGATACTCCTTGGTGGGGGGGGGGGGGAGAAGAAATGATCTAGCAGAGGAAAGTCACATCGGTCAGGTCTCTGGCACTGAGTGGTGATAGGGGATTTGTTAATTAGGGGAACAGAAAGGAGGTTCTATGATGAGAATGAGATTCCTAGATGGTATGTTGCTTCCTGGATACCAGGGTCCGGGACATCTCTGATTGAGTCCTCAGCATTCTTCAGTGGGAGGGTGACCAGCCTGAGGTCATGGTCCACAGAAGCACAATGACATAAGTAGGACAAGTGACAAGGTTCTGCAAAATTAGTTCAGAGAGTTCAGTGCTTAGTTAAAGTACAGGACCTCCATGGTTGGGATCTCAGGATTGCTACCCATGCCACGTGGCCAGAAATAGGAAGATCATACAGTTTAACACATTGCTAAGGAGTTGGTGTAGGAGGGAGGGCTTCAGATTTTAGGATCATAGGACTCTCTTCCAGAGAAGGTGAATCTGTACAGAAGAAACGGGCTGCACCTAAACCGGAGGGAGACTAATATCCTAGCGGGAAGGCAAGTGGGGTGGGGGTGGGAGCGTAGTTTAAACTAAAGTTGCAGGGGGATGGAAACCAGAGTGCCAAAACAGACAGTGGAGAGGTTGTGGAGACAAATGTTGTTAAGACCTCAAACAGCAATCAAAAAGTTGAGCATGGTGAAAATAATGTCCTGAGTAGCATATATTTCAAAGCAAAAAGTATTGTAGGAAAGGCAGATGAGCTCAGGGCATGGATCAACACATGGAATTATGATATTATAGCCATTTGTGAGACTTCGTGCAGAAGGGGCAGGACTGGCAGCTCAATATTCTGGGGTTCTGTTGTTTTAGATGTGATAGAACAAAAGAGATTAAAGGGGGAATGGGTGGTGTCACTAATCAGAGAAAATGTCACGACAGTGCTCAGTCATAACAGACTGGGGAACTCGTCTAGTGAACTAAGGAATAAGAAAGGTACAACCATGTTAATGGGGCTATATTACAGACCACCACAGGTTTTAGGGGAACTTGTATGTAGAAAGAGTAGACTGTTGCAAGAATCATAAGGTTGTGAACGTAGGTGATCTTAACTTTCCACATATTGACAGGGATTCCCATACTGTAAAACGACTAGATGGGATAGAGTTTGTCAAATGTGTTCAGGAAAGTTTCCTTAATCAGTATGTAGAAGTCCCAATGAGAGAGCATGCAATACTTGATCTGCTATTAGGAAATGAGACAGGGCAGGTAACATAAGTTTGTGTTGGGGTACACTTTGCATCTAGTGATCATAATGCCATTAGTTTCAAAGTAAATGTAGAAAACGATGTGTCTGGTCTGTGGGTTGAGATTCTAAATTGGAGAAAGGCCAATTTTGATGCTATCAGAAATGATTTGAAAAGTGTGGATTAGGATAGGCTGTTTTCTGGCAAAGGTGTACTTGGGAAGTGGGAGGCCTTCAAAAGTGAAACTTTGCAAATATAAAGCTCGTATGTGCCTGTCAGAATAAAAGGCAAGGATAACAGGTTTAGGGAACCTTGGTTTTCAGGAGGTATTGGCATCAATCGCCTAGCAAAAAGAAAAAGAAACAAAATCTCGCAATTTTGGCAATTTTTTGGGGAGTTTACCTCCAGAAGTCAGGAATCTGCACTACAAAGTGGACAGCAGCTCTTCAGCCACGTGAAGGAGAGGGATGAGGAGAATCCGGACCGGGACATTCCCTGTCACAGGAAGTAAGGAGCTTCCACCATCAGGTTTATCTCCCTTCTTGCAGATGGTCAGGACTGGGGCATCTGAGACTTGTTAATATTTACCAGTTTTCCCAGATGTGGACGATTACTTCAGCATCTGAAACAATCTCCTCCCACTGTCATGTATTGAAATGGTAAGGCCAGTTAATGTAGTTTGACACTTGTCAAGTATGGTGACGATGTCACCAGTCTGGGACAGAACAACACGTGATGTGATGGAGCGTGGAAGTGAGAATGAGAAACAAAGGCACGTTCAGAGCATGAAATGTCGAGTCATGATTTATGTACTATCTGATTAAGCACTAAGATAGGTTGCAAATACGCGACAGTGGCAACGAGGATACGGACTTTGAAAGTAAGTTTAACATTAATTGATGAGAATGGAGAAATCCAGGATCCAACATTTCCAATGTTTTATGGAGCCAGCTACACCAGGTCCGAGGTGGCTCAACTCACTTGAACTTTATGCTGATAAAGAGGGGAAAAGAAAGTCTACTAATATAAATGAAAGGAAATGCTACAGATGTGGAAACACAGAACACCTGGGTAGAGACCCAAAGTGCCCAGCTCGTGGACAGATGTGCAGAAAATGTACTGGAAAGGACCACTTTGCAAAAATGTGCCAGAACAAAGGATTAAAAATGAACAATGTTGAGGATGAACAGAAGGAACTTGCATTTGTTGCTAATGAGACAGTGATCTAAAAAAATTACTTTTTGTGTAGGGGGTGTAAAACTGTGCATGTTAGTAGATTCAGGAGTAGCCAGAAGTAATATACTGGGTGAACATGTGTCCAAGAAGGTAAAGTCCCATTCATATATTCCCAAGCAGAAGAGAAACCTGTCCCCATTTTCACCCAGCACATCACTGGAGGTCGAGGGGGAGTTTGAATGTGAAATAAGCATTGGAAACAGAACAGACCAGGTAGAGTTCATCGTGATAAAAGGCAATGGTGAAGCACTCTGAGGTAGAGACACAGCTACAAAATTGGGTGTGTTAATGACAGGAGAAAATGTGTCAATAGTGACAGACGTTAAAGAGTAACTTAAGCTAAAGTATCCAAAAGTGTTTGAAGGGACAGGAAAGCTGAACATTAAGCAGATCAGTCTGTACATTGATCCCAGGTAAAGTCTGTGACCCAGCCACTCAGACACATAACTTACAACTTAAGGGAGGCTTTTGAGAAAAAAGTTAAAAAGCTAATGAAAATGGAGAAAGTTGAAGCCCTGATTCATGTGGTTAACTGGGTAGTAATTTTACCAAAACCCAACAAAGACATCTGAATGTATCTAGACACAAGAAGGGCAAATGAAGCATTTGTGAGGGAGAGATATCCCATTCCAACTGTAGATGAGATACTACAGGGTATGAATGGAGCTGTGGTGCTTAGCAAACTAGACTTGAAATGGGGCTATCACCAGCTCGAACTAACTTCAGAATCTAGAGAGATAACCACATATACTGTGCATATGGGGTGTATAGGTACAAGAGACTGACATTTGGTGTGTCATCAGCCAGTGAGCAGTACCAGCACAAGCATGAGACAGTAAATGCTTCAGATGGAATTGAAGGAGTTGAGAACATCTCAGATGACATGATTGTACATGCGCCTAACCAAAAACTGCATGATGAGAGGCTGCATGCTGTCTTAAAGAGACTCGCAGAGTGGACTGACACTGAACCTGGAGCAATGTCAGTTCAACATGGACAGGCTGGTTTTCATTGAAATTCTCTCGTTGCAGAAAGGCATCAGACCAACTGAGGAGAGAATGCAAGCAGTAATGGAGGCTCGTGAACCACAAAATGCCACAGAAGCCAGTTGTTTCCCAGGTCTTGTTGGCTACAGAAGCACATTCATACCACAGTTTGCAACTTTGTCAGAACCACTGAGACAATTGACCTGCAAGAACATCCAGCTCAAGTTTGGAGAAGAACAGCATTCAAAGCCCTGAAAGAGGAGCTAGCAAGAGCAGGTACATTATCCTATTTTGATAAAGATGCAGCAACCAAAATAGTAGCAGATGCCAGCCCAGTCAGACTGGGGCTGGTACTCATGTAAAAACAAAACGAAGAAGTGGTACCTGACTACTATGTGAGTCGTGGTCTCACAGACTGTGAAAGAAAATACCCACAGAGTGAGAAGCATTAATGCTAGTATGGGCCTGTGAAAGACTTCATTCTTATTTGTATGGGAGAAAATTTAACCTGATCACAGATTACAAACCCTTGGAGATGATTTACAGCCCAGGATCTAAACCAGCAGTCCCCAACCACCGGGCCACAGACCGGTACCAGGCCGCAGAGCATTTGCTACCGGGCCGCGAGGAAACGATATGATTTGGCGATAGGAGTCAGCTGCACCTTTCCTCATTCCGTCATGCCCATTGTTGAGCTTGAACGCACACGAGCTCATTACCCGCGCGTCATCCGTGTCAGCACAGGAAGAAGATCAACTCCTCGAGCTTGCAAGTGACGGCGGGCTGAAAAGTATGTTTGACATAACATCTCTGCCGGCATTCTGGATCAAAGTCAAGGCTAAATATCCTGAGATAGCCATGAAAGAACTGAAAACGTTGCTTCCATTTCCATCATATCTCTGCAATGAATGCAACGAAAACTAAATTGTGGAATAGACTGGACATAAGGAACCTCATTCGAGTATCGCTGTCTCCCATCACCCCTCGATAGGACCGTCTTGTTGCAGGGAAACAAGCCCAGGGCTCCCACTGATTCAGCGATACTGGTGTGTTGCGATGATTTTATATGTTCATACGGGGAAAATATGTGCTATGTGTTTAATATCCAAACGTTACTTAAAATGTTATGATGCTATTGACTGATAAGTGACTTATATAACCATATAACAATTACAGCATGGAAATAGGCGATCTCGGCCCTTCTAGTCCGTGCCGAAAGCTACTCTCACCTAGTCCCACTGACTTGCACTCAGCCCATACCCCTCCGTTTCTTTCCTGTCCATATACCTATCCAATTTTTCTTTAAATGATAATATCAAACCTGCCTCTACCACTTCTACTGGAAGTTCGTTCAACACTTACTTCAAGCTCCCCGTCCTCCCCTGATGATTGACTTATCACTATATTCATGCGAGGAAAATATGCGCTGTGTGTTTAATATTAAATTCGTTAGATAGACCCTTTTAGAAACGAAATTGAGTGTATTAGCCCCTTATTACCAATATTCCAGTCGTGATGAACACCCCCCCCGAACAGAATGCCAAAAACGATTTGCAGAGAATAATATCGGCAGGTACATGCACGCGCAGGTCACGCATGCGCACTGGTGCATGCGCAAGGCTTCACGGTCATTGTAGTCTTTTTTTGACTGCTACTCTTGTCCATTGGCAACCCTCCCCCCCCCGGGTCGGCCGGTCCACAAGAATATTGTCAATATTAAACCGGTCCGCAGCACAAAAAAGGTTGGGGACTCCTGATCTAAACCATGCGCACACATAGAGCGATGGGTCTTGAGGTTGCAACCATGTGGCTCCAGAGTCATACACATGCCAGGAAAACAAAACATTGCAGACCCAGTGTCACGGCTACTGGGAGAGACTGCTCAAAAAGAGAGACACAAGCATGGTTCAGAGGAATACGTCAGGTTCATAGCTGTGAGTGCCACGTCTGAAGCCCTGACAACACAAGAGGTAGAGAGAGCGTCAGCCATAGATCCAGAGCTGCAGGAGGTGTGTAAAGCCATCATGAATCATGACCCACTACACTTCGAGAACTCTAAGGCATAGGCACCCATTGTAAATGAGCTGTGTGGAGTGGGTCATCTTACCCTCAGAGGGACACAGATCGTGTTACCTAAAGCCTTGCACACACGGGCACTTGCCCTAGCTCATGAAGGACACGGGATTAGTTGGTACAAAGCATCATCTCAGAACCAAGGTTTGTTGGCCTGGTTTGGACAAAGCAGCTGAGAAATACTGCAAAACTTGTCACAGCTGTCAAACTGTATCTAGACCCGACCCTCCAGAATCACTAAAACTAAAACCATTACCAGATGGTCCTAGGCAGGAGGTAACTGTGGATTTGCTTGGACCATTACCAACAAACCATTCCATTCTAGTAGGAGTTGATTACTACAGCTGATTTTATGAATATGACACTTTGTCCTCCATAACCAGAGAGAGAGTTATTGACAGTTTAGAGAACATTTTCAGTAGATATGGACTGCCCTTATCTATCAAATCAGAGAATGGACATCAGTTCAGATCTGAACAGTTCAAGGAATATTGTGAGAGTAATGGAATCAAACACCTGAAGACAATGCCAAAGTGGGCTCAGGCAAATGGTGAAGTGAAACGCCAAAATGCATCACAGGTGAAAAGGGTTAGGATAGCTCAAGCAGAAGGACTTGACTGGAAACGTGAACTGAGAAAGTACCTATCTGTGTACAGATGTGTGGAACATGCCACTACAGGGAAAAGCCCTGCCGAACTTCCCTACAACTACAAAATGAGGGGTAAGTTACCAAACGTCAAGGAGATACACACAGCAGAACTGAAAGTATGAGATCGGGATGCAGAACAAAAAGGAAAGTACAAGTTGTATGCAGACGATCACAAGCAGACATCCCACCTCCCCCATAAGTTCCGGGAGTCTCCCGCATATCAACAGTGGCTCCCTGATGCCCAGAAATTATATACAATATCCCGGAAATCGATTTTTTTGAGAAAGAGAGGGAGAAGGAGAGCAAGCATCCTGATTGGTCTATCTTCATGTTTAAGAGTGGTCCCCAACCACCGGGCTGCGAGGAAACGATATGATTTGGCGATATGAAATGATACGAGTCAGCTGCACCTTTCCTCATTCCCTGTCACGCAATGTTGAACTTGAACGCACGTAAGGTCATTACGCGCGTGTCATCCATGTCAGTGCGGGAAAAAGATCAATTCCTCGAGCTTGCAAATGACAACGGCTGAAAAGTATGTTTGACATAACATCTCTGCCAGCGTTCTGGATCAAAGTCAAGGCTGAATATCTTGAGATAGCCACGGAAGCACTGAAAACATTGCTTCCGTTTCCAACATATCTTAGCGAAGCTGGGTTTTCTGCAATGAATGCAACGAAAACTAAATTGCGGAATAGACTGGACATAAGGAACCCCGTTCGAGTATCGTTGTCTCCAATCACCCCTCGATGGGACCGTCTTGTTGCAGGAAAACAAGCCCAGGGCTCCCACTGATTCAGCGATATTGGTGTGTTGTAATGATTTTATATGTTCATACGAGGAAAATATGCGCTGTGTTTAATATCCAAATGTTACTTAAAATGTTATGGTGCTATTGACTTAACACTATATTCATGCGAGGAAAATATGCGCTGTGTGTTTAATATTATATTTGTTAGATAAGCACTTTTAGAAACAAAATTGAGTGTATTAGCCACTTCAAAGTGACTTATAGTTGACTTATCACTTATATTCCGGTCGTGATTAACACTCCCCCTCCCCCCGCGCCCCCCCCCCCCCCCAGGTCGGCCAGTCCACAAGAATATTGTCAATATTAAACCGGTCCACGGTGCAAAAAAGGTTGGGGACCCCTGCTAAGTAGACCTATCAGTTTTCTCTGTGGGCGGGCTTTACAGTCGACCTCAAAAATAATGACAGTGTTGCTCATAGAAACATAGAAAATAGGTGCAGGAGTAGGCCATTCGGCCCTTCGAGCATGCACCGCCATTCAGTACGATCATGGCTGATCATCCAACTCAGAACCCTGTACCAGCCTTCCCTCCATACCTCCTGATCCCTTTAGCCACAAGGGCCATATCTAACTCCCTCTTAAATACAGCCAATGAACTGGCCTCAACTGTTTCCTGTGGCAGAGAATTCCACAGATTCACCACTCTCTGTGCGAAGAAGTTTTTCCTAATCTCGGTCCTAAAAGGCTTCCCCTTTATCCTCAAACTGTGACCCCTCGTTCTGGACTTCCCCAACATCGGGAACAATCTTCCTGCATCTAGCCTGTCCAATCCCTTTAGGATTTTATACGTTTCAATCAGATCCCCCCTCAATCTTCTAAATTCCAACGAGTACAAGCCCAGTTCATCCAGTCTTTCTTCATATGAAAGTCCTGCCATCCCAGGAATCAATCTGGTGAACCTTCTTTGTACTCCCTCTATGGCAAGGATGTCTTTCCTCAGATTAGGGGACCAAAACTGCACACAATACTCCAGGTGTGGTCTCACCAAGGCCTTGTACAACTGCAGTAGTACCTCCCTGCTCCTGTACTCGAATCCTCTTGCTATGAATGCCAGCATACCATTCGCCTTTTTCACCCCCTGCTGTACCTGCATGCCCACTTTCAATGACTGGTGTATAATGACACCCAGGTCTCGTTGCACCCCCTTTTCCTAATCGGCCACCATTCAGATAATAATCTGTTTTCCTGTTTTTGCCACCAAAGTGGATAACCACACATTTATCCACATTAAATTGCATCTGCCATGAATTTGCCCACTCACCCAACCTATCCAAGTCACCCTGCATCCTCTTAGCATCCTCCTCACAGCTGACACTGCCGCCCAGCTTTGTGTCATCCGCAAACTTGGAGATGCTGCATTTAATTCCCTCATCCAAGTCATTAATATATATTGTAAACAACTGGGGTCCCAGCACTGAGCCTTGCGGTACCCCACTAGTCACTGCCTGCCATTCTGGAAAGGTCCCGTTTATTCCCACTCTTTGCTTCCTGTCTGCCAACCAATTCTCTATCCACATCAATACCTTACCCCCAATACCGTGTGCTTTAAGTTTGCACACTAATCTCCTGTGTGGGACCTTGTCAAAAACCTTTTGAAAATCCAAATATATCACATCCACTGGTTCTCCCCTATCCACTCTACTAGTTACATCCTCAAAAAATTCTATGAGATTCGTCAGACATGATTTTCCTTTCACAAATCCATGCTGACTTTGTCCGATGATTTCACCACTTTCCAAATGTGCTGTTGATAACTGACTCTAGCATTTTCCCCACCACCGATGTCAGGCTAACCGGTCTATAATTCCCCGGTTTCTCTCTCCCTCCTTTTTTAAAAAGTGGGGTTACATTAGCCACCCTCCAATCCTCAGGAATTAGTCCAGAATCTAAAGAGTTTTGAAAAATTATCACTAATGCATCCACTATTTCTTGGGCTACTTCCTTAAGCACTCTGGGATGCAGACCATCTGGCCCTGGGGTTTTATCTGCCTTTAATCCCTTCAATTTACCTAACACCACTTCCCTACTAACATGTATTTCCCTCAGTTCCTCCACCTCACTGGACCCTCTGTCCCCTACTATTTCCGGAAGATTATTTATGTCCTCCTTAGTGAAGACAGAACCAAAGTAGTTATTCAATTGGTCTGCCATGTCCTTGCTCCCCATAATCAATTCACCTGTTTCTGTCTGTAGGGGACCTACATTTGTCTTAACCAATCTTTTTCTTTTCACATATCTATAAAAGCTTTTACTGTCAGTTTTTATGTTCCCTGCCAGCTTTCTCTCATAATCTTTTTTCCCCTTCCTAATTAAGCCCTTTGTCCTCCTCTGCTGGACTCTGAATTTCTCCCAGTCCTCAGGTGAGCCACTTTTTCTGGCTAATTTGTATGCTTCTTCTTTGGAATTGATACTATCCCTAATTTCCCTTGTCAGCCACAGGTGCACTACCTTCCTTGATATATTCTTTTGCCAAACTGGGATGAACAATTGTTGTAGTTCATCCATGCGATCTTTAAAGGCTTGCCATTGCATATCCACCGTCAACCCTTTAAGTGTCATTTGCCAGTCTATCTTAGTTAATTCACGTGTCATACCTTCAAAGTTACCCTTCTTTAAGTTCAGAACCTTTGTTTCTGAATTAACTATGTCACTCTCCATCTTAATAAAGAATTCCACCATATTATGGTCACTCTTACCCAAGGGGCCTCTCACGACAAGATTGCTAATTAACCCTTCCTCATTGCTCAATACCCAGTCTAGAATAGCCTGCTCTCTCGTTGGTTCCTCGACATGTTGGTTCAAAAAACCATCCCACATACATTCCAAGAAATCCTCTTCTTCAGCACCCTTACCAATTTGGTTCACCCAATCTATATGCAGATTGAAGTCACCCATTATAACTGCTGTTCCTTTATTGCACGCATTTCTAATTTCCTGTTTAATACTATCCCCAACCTCACTACTACTGTTAGGTGGCCTGTACACAATTCCCACCAGCGTTTTCTGCCTCTTAGTGTTATACAGCTCTACCCATATCGATTCCACATCCTCCCGGCTAATGTCCTTCCTTTCTATTGCATTAATCTCCTCTCTAACCAGCAATGCTACCCCACCTCCTTTTCTTTCACGCCTATCCCTTCTGAATATTGAGTACCCCTGAATGTTGAGCTCCCATCCCTGGTCACCCTGGAGCCATGTCTCTGTGATCCCAACTATATCATATTCATTAATGACAATCTGCACTTTTAATTCATCCACCTTGTAATGAATGCTCCTTGCATTGACACACAAAGCGTTCAGGCTCACTTTTACAACACTCTTAGCCCTTAGACAATTACGTTGAAAAGTGGCCCTTTTTGATTTTTGCCCTGGATTTGCCGGCCTGCCACTTTTACTTTTCACCTTACTACTTTTTGCTTCTACCCTTATTTTACACCCCTCTGTCTCTCTGCACTTGTTCCCATCCCCCTGTTGTGAACTAACCTCCTCTCTCCAAGTCTCTTTAATTTGATTCCCACCCCCCGCAATCATTCTAGTTTAAAGTCACCTCAGCAGCCCTCGCAAATCTCCCCGCCAGGATATTGGTCCCCCTAGGATTCAAGTGTAACCCCTGTCCTTTTTGAACAGGTCATACCTGCACCAAAAGAGGTCCCAGTGATCCAACAACTTGAATCCCTGCCTCCTGCTCCAATCCCTCAGCCACGCATTTATCCTCCACCTCATTGCATTCCTACTCTCACTGTCGCGTAGCACAGGCAGTAATCCCGAGATTACTACCTTTGCGGTCTTTTTTCTCAACTCCCTATATTCTCCTTTCAGAACCTCTTCCCTTTTCCTATCTATGTCATTGGTACCTATATGTACCACAACCTCTGGCTCTTCACCCTCCCACTTCAGGACATCTTGGACGCAATCAGAAATATCCCGGACCCTGGCACCAGGGAAGCGAACTACCATCCGGGTCTCTGGACTGCGTCCACAGAATTGCCTATCTGACACCCTTACTATCGAGTCCCCTATTACAATTGCCCTCCTCTTCCTTTCCCTACCCTTCTGAGCTTCAGGACCGGACTCTATGCTGGAGGCACGGCCACTCTCGCTTCCCCCAGGTAAGCTGTCCCCCCCAACAGTACTCAAACAGTAGTACCTATTGTCAAGGGGCACAGCCACTGGGGTACTCTCTATTACCTGACTCTTCCCCTTCCCCCTCCTAACCGTGACCCACTTGTCTGCCTCCCGTGGCCCCGGTGTGACCACCTGCCTGTAACTCCTCTCTATCAACTCCTCACTCTCCCTGACCAGACGAAGGTCATCGAGCTGCAGCTCCATTTCCCTAGCGCGGTCCCTTAGGAGCTGCATCTCGGCACACCTGGCGCAGATGTGGACGTTCTGGAGGCTTGGAGACTCCAGGGCCTCCCACATCCGGCACCAAGAACAAACTGCCCTCACACTCATACTGCCCCCTCCTCAAATAACAACAAAAAATGAATACCAAACCTTCCTTGCCTCGCCCGTTTCCGCCTAAGCCCGTTGAGCCGAAGCCCTTAAGCCTTCACTCTGCTCCCGGCTCACTCCGCTGCCCGCTAGATGAGGCTCTGTTCCTTTTAAATCTTCCGCGGTTCACTGCCTGATGTCACACGCCTGCGCAGTCCCGCCTCTCAGTGCTGGCTGCACTGTTTGCAACAGTGACTTTTCTATTGCCCATGGTGGGTTAAAATGTAAAAGACATGTTGAGGTGAGTTTAACAGGTGTCATTTGTTCATTAGCGTAGCTAACGTTATTTAAACCAGCTAGCTGGCTGCTAAGGAGCTATGCTATTGATGTCCTACGTGATGAGGCCAAACTCCCTGTAATAGAGTTGTAATAGAATAAACATGATAATATAAGTACATATTTTAATGTCACATTTTCTGCATATACCCAACTTGGTTCACAGATTAGACAAAATCACTAAACAAAGTATTACATACACCCTTGGAGGTCGACGGGGGCAGGGGTGCTACCTCCCTGAAATGAGTTTTTGCAGGGTGGGATGTCTGCAAGAGTCTACTGTAAAAGTTGGGGACACTGTTCTTATCCAGCAAGTAAATGTGGACAAATTCACCACACCTTTCAACACCCTACAGGGTGGTGAGGCAAACAGGAAATCAAGTGGTAATTGAATCTCCAATTGGAGTGCAGTATGCAAGCAAAACCACATATGTAAAAAAGTTCAACTCGAGAGACTTCTGACAAACAGGAGGAAATTCAAGGATTTGACAATGAGGTACCAGGACAACAGCACAGATAAAGACAAGCTCAGGTTCACAGTAAGCAAAAGTCATTACCAGATATTGAAAGCAAAGATAGAGAGACTTCAAAAACACCCTCTGAAGTTTAACAATTTTGTATCCAAGTAGAGCTTTCAGTTGTGGGTTTTGAAACAACGAGAACTGTTAACATGAAGTTTTCAGTTCTAGAGTTATCATTAAGTTAAAACAGAAAATGTGTTGGTTATAGTCATGAATTGAGAGAATATGTGTGTTGAAATGGTTAAATCAGTGAGTTGAATGTGGTCTAAAACATTTCTCAGGAAAGGAGCGGTGTCATGTATTGAAATGGTAAGATCAGATAATGTAGTTTGACACTTGTCAAGTACAGTGATGATCTTCTCCGTTGATTGTCACCTTGTCGTGGTGGAGAAGCTTGTGTGGTCCTGTGATCCCGAGAGCAATGCCGTCTGGAGCTATGCTCCTGGTAGGGTCACCCATGGCGGTAAGGTCGAGGGGGAGGTCCCTGACAAAGAACAATCCAACCAAGACCTCAATGATGGAACAGGTGGACGAAGTTACTTCGAACTCAACGGCTGTGAAGGCGGATGAAGGCTGCAACAAATCCATCAGCTCCAATCATCGTGGTTTCCACGCCTTTGGAATCAGTTGGTTGATTTGTGAAGTACCGTGTGCTTCTTGGAGTGCAGCATCAAGTACACATTAAACAAATACACGCACAGGCGTCTTCACTCTGCGGACGACTTCAGAATGAAGACCATCATCCAAGGGATAGCCACGACAACGACGGTGATGATGTCATCAGTCTGAGACAGAACAACCGTAATGTGAGGGAGCATGAGAGCGAGAATGAGAAATAGACACCAGTGCATGAAGCGTTGAGTCATGATGGATGCACTGTCTAATTCAGTAATAAGACAGATTGCAAATACACAGCACCCACCATCTCTGATTTCTCAAAAGCCCTGCAGTGCGCGGCCATTGGCGTTTGCGGAAGTACGCATGCGCAGCGGCTGACCTGGGGAAGGAGCGATGGTGCGCTGCGAGGCCGGAGACCGGTACTGACACACGCTTGGGGCGCCTCGCTGAGCCGCTGGAGATGCTGAGGTGCGCCGGGCCACGCCGGTTGCTGACGGCTGCGAGCCACAGCCGCTGGCCGGTGGCGGCCGCGTGCGATCGGCGGGCCCGCGCGCCGCCGGCTTCCCACGTCAGGAGGAGCGGCGGCCTATCAGCGGCGAGGTTGGTGGGGCTGACGCCGCCGCTCGTGCAGCCTTACCTGAAGCTGATGCGGGTGGACAAGCCCACCGGTAAAGCGGGGAAAGGGCCGCCGAGGGTGGCGGAGAGAGTGATGTGGGAGGCTCATAACAGCTGGAGGGTGGTGACACCTGCAGGGCCGTGAGAAGGGGTGGAGTAAATGGATGGGGAGAGGCTGGGACCTTTTCAGGGATCGTTACTGATGCCAGTTGATCAACTCAACTCTGGGGTCCACACCAAACAAAATGCAATTTCCCCATTATTGTAAAAGCGAAGTCCCACTGACACAGGAAACCTGAAACAGACAGACAGATGGGAGCAGGTGCAACGTGCCAAATCACTTGCAGATCTGTCCTCACGGTTGAATAATTAGAATGAACTACACAAACTTTTTAAATGGTGTAAGGCGTGTAAGGATTTTACTACACAGTCATCTGAACTAGTCGATACCAGCAGTCCATGTACTTCTTTCCACTGAACTTTTCTGCATTTCATGTTCTTCATTTGCTTTTATGACTTCCATTTTAAATTATTTTGATCAAAAGGAATGTAAAACCTCATTATAATTTGATTCTGTAATGAATCAGTGGGAATCGCTGTAATGATTCAGTGAGATCTCTTGGTCCAACTGAAAGAGTAGATTGAATTTCATTTAATTATCGCTTTTGAAAGATCACACCTCTGCTTCAGATTGTTGGATTAGATGTTTAGAGTGAATCCTGCAGCATGCTGTTTATAATAATGTTAGAATTAACATCCTTTCTGCAATTTTAATTTAGTAACACTGCATTGGCAATCAATAAGTTTTAATTTGTTGTAATTTAATATTTTAGGGACCTGGTTGTTGTATTTGCCTTGTACCTGGAGTATCGGTTTAGCAGCAGAGCCAGGATGCCTTCCGGATTTGTCCATGCTGACCCTTTTTGGAACGGGGGCACTGTTAATGAGAGGAGCTGGGTGTACAATCAATGACATGTGGGATAAAGACATAGATAGAAAGGTAACTTACCTGCTCGAACACACTCTAAGCTGCTTGTGTAATACACTTTTCATAGTTTATATTATTTTAAGAAAAGTGCCCATTTCAAAGCATATGCTTGCTTTTTGTTTTGCACAATCCTTCGGCAGTATTATAAGACCGTAAGACGTAGGAACAGAATTCGGCCATTCAGCCCATCGAGTCCGCTCCACCATTCCATCATGGCTGAACCTGGATCCCACTTAACCCCATACACCTGCCTTCTCGCCATTTCCTTTGATGCCCTGACCAATCAAGTTCTGCGTTAAATATACACACAGACTTGGCCTCCACTGCAGTCCATGGCGGAACATTCCACAGATTCACTACTCTGTCTTAAAAAAAATTCCTCCTTACCTCTGTTCTAAAAGGTTACCCCTCAATTTTGAGGCTGTGCCCTCTAGTTCTGGATACCCTCATCATAGGAAACATCCTCTCCACATCCACCCTATCCACTCCTTTTAACATTCAGTAGGTTTTAATGAGATCCCCCTGCGTTCTTCTGAATTCCAGTGCAGTACAGGCCCAAAGCTGCGAAACACTCCTTATAAGTTAACCCCTTCATTCCCAGAATCATCCTTGTGAACGTCTTCTGGACCCTCTCCAATGACAACACATCCTTTCTGAGATGTGGGGCCCAAAACTGTTAGCAATACTCCAAATGCAGCCTGACTAATGTCTTATAAAGGCTCAGCATTATCTCCTTACTTTTATATTCTATTCCCTTGGAAATATTTTCTCATGAGTCTCCAAGTACCTCAAAACCTCATCCTTAATAATAAACTCCAACATTTTCCCCACCACTGAGGTTATGCTAACCGGCTGATAATTTCCTTTCTTTTGCCTTCCTCCCTTAAAGAATGGAGTGACATTTGCAAATTTCCAGTCCCCCGGGACTATGCCAGAATCATGTGATTCTTGAAAGGTCATCACCAATGCATCCGTTATCTCTTCAGCAACCTCTCTCAGGACTCTGGGATGTCATCGATCTGGCCCAGATGAATTATCCACCTTAAGACCTTTCCATTTGCCTGGCACTTTTTCCTTTGTAATAGCAACGGCACTCACGCCTGCTCCCTGACACTCGCGGACTCTGGCACACTGCTAGTGTCTTGCACAGTGAAGACAGATGCGAAGTACTCATTAAGTTCATCTGCCATTTTTTTGTCCCCATTACAACCTCAACAGCATCATTTCCCTGTGGTCCAATATCAACTCTCACTTCCCTTTTACTCTTTATATAATTGATAAAAAGTCTTTCAGTACCCTGCTTTATATTAATGGCTAGTTTCCCCTCATATTTTATCTTTTCCCTTTTTGTAGCTTTTTGTTGGATTTTAAAAGTTTCCCAATCATCCAACTTCTCACTCAGTTTTGCAACCTTATATGTTCCTTCTTTGGCTTTTATGCAATTCTTAACTTCCCTTGTCAGCCATGGTTGCCTACCCCTGCCATTTGAGAACTTCTGTGGGACATATCTATGCTGTGCCTTGTGAACTATTCCCAGAAACTTCAGCCACCTCTGCTCTGCCGTCGTCCCCGCCAGTATCCTCCGCCAAACCACGTGACAAGCTCCTCTGTCATGCTTCTGTAATTCCCTTTATTCCATTGTGATACTGATACATGTGAGTTATGCTTTTCCCACTCAAATTGCAGTATGAATTCAATTATATTATGATCACTGCCTCCTAAGGGTTCATTTATGTTAAGCTTCCTAATGAAATCTGGGTTATTACACAACACCCAATCTAAGATGGCCTTTCCCCGAGTAGGCTCAACTACAAGCTACTGTAAAAAGCCATCTAGTAGAAACTTATAAAAATACTGAAAGAGAAAAGCCATCTCGTGGGCCTTCAACAAATTCCCTCTCTAATGATCCAACACCAACCTGATTTTCCCAATCCTCTTGCATATTGACACTTACAACACGCTAGAGGAACTCAGCAGGTCAGGCAGCATCCGTGGAAACGATCAGTTAACATTTTGGGCCAGAACCCTCCGTCAGGACTGTAAAGGGAAGAGGCAGAGGCCCTATAAAAAAGGTGGGGGGAGGGTGGGAAGGAGAAGGCTGGTAGGTTCCAGGTGAAAAACCAGTAAGGGGAAAGATAAAGGGGTGGGGGAGGGGAAGCAGGGAGGTGATAGGCAGGAAAGGTGAAGAAGGAATAGGGGAAAACACAATGGGTAGTAGAAGGAGGCGGAACCATGAGGGAGGTGATAGGCAGCTGGGGGAGGGGGCAGAGTGAAATAGGGATAGAGGAAGGGAGGGGGAGGGAATTACCGGAAGCTGGAAAATTCTATGTTCATACCAAGGGGCTGGAGACTACCTAGACGGTATATGAGGTGTTGCTCCTCCAACCTGAGTTTAGCCTCAGCATGGCAGTAGAGGAGGCCATGTATGGACATATCCGAATGGGAGTGGGAAGCAGAGTTGAAGTGGGTGGCTACCGGGAGATCCTGTCTGTTGTGGCAGAGGGAGCGGAGGTGCTTGATGAAGTGGTCCCCCAATCTGCGTTGGGTTTCACGACACTTCACTTGTGAGTCTGTTGGGGTCATCTATTGCATCCGGTGCTCCCGGTGCAGCCTCCTCTACATCGGTGAAACCCGACGCAGATTGGGGGACCGCTTCATCGAGCACCTCCACTCTGTCCGCCACAACAGACGGGATCTCCCGGTAGCCACCCACTTCAGCTCTGCTTCCCATTCAGATATATCCATACATGGCCTCCTCTACTGCCATGATGAGGCTAAACTCAGGTTGGAGGGGCAACACCTCATATACCGTTTAGGTAGTCTCCAGCCCCTTGGTATGAAAATAGAATTCTCCAACTTCCGGTAATTCCCTTCCTCTATCCCTATTTCACTCTGCCCCTCCCCCAGCTGCCTATCACCTCCCTCATGGTTCCGCCTCCTTCTACTACCCATTGTGTTTTCCCCTATTCCTTCTTCACCTTTCCTGCCTATCACCTCCCTGCTTCCCCTCCCCCACCCCTTTATCTTTCCTCTTACTGGTTTTTCACCTGGAACCTACCAGCCTTCTCCTTCCCACCCTCCCCCCACCTTCTTTATAGGGCCTCGGCCCCTTCCTTCTACAGTCCTGACGAAGGGTTCCGGCCCGAAACGTTGACTGATCGTTTCCATGGATGCTGCCCAACCTGCTGAGTTCCTCCAGCGTGTTGTGAGTGTTGCTTTGACCCCAGCATCTGCAGAGTATCTTGTGTTTACTCTTGCATATTGAATTCCCCTATTACAATTCTAACAATGCTCTTATTACATGCATTTTCCAGATCCTTTTGCAATCTCAACCCCATATCTTGGCTACTATTTGGAGGCCTACATATGATTCCAATAACGGTTTTTACCCTTGCAGATTCTTAACTCCACCCACAAAGTTTCAGCATTCTCTGACCCTATGTCACCTCTTTCTAAAGATGTAATTCCATCTCTTGCCAACAGACCTACACCATTGCCTGTGCCTTCCTGCCTGTCCTTTCGATACAAAGTTTATCCTTTGATGTTAAGTTCCCAACTATAGCCTTCAATCAGCTGTGACTCAGTGATGCCTACAGCGTCATACTGACCAATCTCTAATTGAACCATGAGTTTGTCCATCTTATTCCGAATGCTATGCACATTTAAATACAGCACCTTCAGTCCTGCATTCTTCGCTCTTTTGAATTTTGTCTCTGTGGTACAATTTAACTTACTGCTCTGTATACAATTTTTTTTATTTATTAATTTATGGGATGTGGACGTCCCCAGCTAAGCCAGCATTTATTGCCCATCCCTAGTTGCCCTTGAGAAGGTGGAGATGAGCTGCCTTCTTGAACCGCTGCAGTCCTTGAGGTGTAGGTGTACACCCACAGTGCTGTTAGGGAGGGGAATTCGTTGATTTTGACCCAACGAAAATGAAGAATGGTGATATGTTTCCAAGTCAGGATGGTGAGTGACTTGGAGGGACATTTCCAAGTGGTGGTGTTCCCAGGTAACTGCTGTTTTTGTCCTTCGAGATGGTAGTGGTTGTGGGTCTAGAAGGTGCTGCCTTAAGAACTTTGGTGTGTTGTTTCAGTACATCTTGTAGATAGTACACACTGCTGTAACAGTTTGTCAATGGTGGAGGGATAGGGTGCTTGTGGAAGGCATATCAATCAAGTGGGCTGCCTTATACTGGATGGTGTCAAGCTTCTTGAGTGTTGATGGAGCAGCACTCATCCAGGCGAGTGGCAAGTATCCCATTACACTCCTGACCTGAGCCTTGTACGTTTGTAGATGGTGGACAGGCTTTGGGGAGTCAGGAGGTGACTTACTAGCCTTTGACCTGCTCTGGTAGCCACGGTGGTTATATGGCTAGACCAGTTCAGTTTCCTGTCAATGGTAACCCCCAGGATGTTGATAGTAGGGGATTCAGTGATGGTGATGCCACTGAATGTCAAGGGATGATGGTTAGAGCCTCCATTGTTGGAGATGGTCATTGCCTGGCACTTGTGTGGCTCGAATGTTACTTGTCACTTGTCAACCCAAACCTGGATATTGTCCAGGTCCTGCTACATTTGGGTATGACCTGCTTCACTATCTGAGGAGTCACAAATGGTACAGAACATTGTACAGTCATCTGCGAACATCCCCACTCCTGACCTTATGATGGAAGGTTATTGATGAAGCAGCTGAAGATGGTTGGAACTCCTGCAGTGATGTCCTGAGGATGAGATGATTGACCTCCAACCACCACAGACATCTTCCTTTGTATCCAATCATTGGCTTGTCCTTCCTTAAATTCATATTACACCATCATTTATTTGTAAACCTGCCGACTCATCCTCAGCTCTATTATATTGGTTCCCATCCCCCTGCTATATTAGTTTAAACCACTCCCGATAGCTGTAGCGACCTGAGGGGGATATTGGTCCCCCTCAGATTCAAGTGCAACCCATCCCTTTCGTACAGGTCACACCTGCCCCAGAACAGGTACAAATTATCCAGAAATCTGAATCCCTGCCCCCTCCCCCGCTCCAAATCTTCAGCCACACATTTATCTGCCATCTCATTCTATTCCTATCCTCATTGTCGCTTGGCAAAGGCAGCAATCCAGTGATTACAGACTTGAAGTCCTACTCAGCTTCCTTCCTAATTCCCTGTATTCTATTTTCAGGACCTCTTTCCTTTTCTACCTTTTTCTACCAATATGTACTATTGACTTCTGGCTGCTCACCCTCCCTTTTCAGGATATTGTGGACGTATTCAGAAACATCTTGGACCCTGGCACCTAGGAGGCAAACTACCATCTGTGTTTCTTTTTCACATCCACAGAATCATATATCTGTCCCCCTAACTATAGAGTGCCCTTTTACTGCCATCCTCTTCTGTTCCCTACCCTTCTGAACCACAGGGCCAGAGTCAGTGCCAGAGATACGGTTGCTGTTGCTTCCCCCCCGGGTAGGTCATCCCCTCACAACAGTACTCAAAATGGAGTATTTATTATTGAGGGGGACGGTCACAAGGGTGCTCTCCACTGTCTGATGTTCACCCTTCCCACTCCTGACAGTCACCCATTTATCTGTCTCCTGTAGCCTTGGGGTGACTACCTCCCTGTAGCTCCTGTCCACCTCTTCACTTTCCCTAACAGGCTGAAGGTCATCTCTTAGAAATCCCATATCTTGACACCCAGAACAGAAAACTGGCCCTGTAGACATACCCTCTATTTTCTCAAGAGTTAAATAAGAAATAAAGAATGAACTTTCCTTCTTACCTTGCTCCTGCCTGTTCTTGCTGAAGCCCTATTGAGCCAAAGCCTTACCACTCTGACTCAGACCATTCCCACAATGACCACTCCACTAGACGGTACCCCTCTTTTATGGAGACTGGGTTTTTAAAGCTCTTCGCCAGACTTGTGCAGGAATGCTTCTACTGTGTCTCTGCAGTACTCCAAATAAAAGAACCTTGTAGCATTATAAATATAGAACAGGGCTTGAATACTAAGGGGAAACTAACAAAGGGAAATGGATTACAGGTTAGGTGGGCGGTAAAGATAGGAGAGATGTTTTTAGCACAGAAGATGAATAGTCTCAACTCAGAAGCGGTGGTGTACAAGGGAGACACAAGACTACAGTTGCTGAAATCTGGAGCAACACCAATCTGCTGGAAGAACTCAGCAGGTGAAGCAGCATTGGTGGGAAGAATGAAGTTGCTGACATTTTGTGCCAAAACCCTGAATCAGAAGTTGACGCAGGGTTTTGGCCCAAAATGATGCCTATTTCTTGCCTCCCACTGGTGCTGCTTGACCTAATGAGTTCTTCTAGCATATTGTGGAAGACTTGAGACATGTTACGTACTTGATTGGAGGGTTGGGGATTCATTCCAATTAGGGATTGATTAAGAAAGGAATGGGCTGGTTCTGTTTGTTAACAAGCAGATATTGGAGGGAGAGTAGGATCGATTTGAGAGAAGTTTGATGTCCTGGATTCAAAAATCTAACCATGGTTTTGTGCTAATCTTGAAGCCAGTTGAAACTAAGTGCCCTCTTCTTGTTCATCATCCATATCCCTCAATTCCTTTAATTTTCATGTGTCCATGTTAAACTCCACCAAACTGCCTAATTCCACTACCGCTCCTGGTAACTATTCCAGAAACCTAACAAACTGCATTTTAAAAAAAACAACTTGCCTCCTTTAAACAGCAACAACCCCCTAAAGCATCTTTCCTAGTGTATGATATTTCTTCCTGGGGAAATCTCATTATTTAAAAAGAACTCCTATCAGGACTCCCCTTAGCCTCTGATGTTCCAGGGAAGGGGTTCCCAATCGTTTCTTATGCCGTGGACCTCTACCATAACTGAGGAATCTGTGAACCACAGGTCGGGACCTCGTGCCCCTGCCCTAGGGAGAACAACTGCCATGGTAGCGTAGTGGTTAGCGCAATGCTATTACATCGCAGGCCGTCAGAGCTTGGAGTTCAATTCTGGCATCCTCCGTAAGAGGATATATCCTTTGTATATTCTTCCCGTCTGCTTGTGGGTTTCCTCTGGGTGCTCCAATTTCCTCCCACAGTCCAAATTCATGGCAGTTAATAGGTTAATTGTCCTGTGATTAGACTAGGGTTAACGAAGGGTCTCTGTCTGAAACGTCGACTGTACCTCTTCCTAGAGATGCTGCCTGGCCTGCTGCGTTCACCAGAAAATTTGATGTGTGTTGCTTGAAATTCCAGCATCTGCAGAATTCCTCGTGCTAGGGTTAAATTAGCGGCTTGCCAGGCGAAGCGTCTCAGTGGGCCAGAAGGGCCTGTTCTACCTTCACTATTCTTCGATTCTTCTCTCAGTAAATAGTGAAACAGTGTACTCATTTAATACCAGAGCCACTTGCTCTGACTCTAAGCACAAATTCCCTTCTTTGTCCTTCAGTGGACGTTCCCTTTCCTGACTTATCAACAGTAAATATGCCTTGGGATTCCCCTTGATCTTGTTTGCCAAGGGCAATGGGCCCTACTGGCCTTCCTAGTTGTCTGTTTGAACACTTTTCTGTTGTGTTTATACTTCCAAGGGCCCAGTTTGATTTTAACTTAATAAGACCTACATATGCTCCTTTCTCTTCCTGACTAAATTTAGGATCTCTTGGGTCATTCAGAGTCCCCTGACCTTATCTTCCTTGTCCTTTCTAGAATATGCCAACCTTGATCAGCTGGTCTTTAAACTCCCAAATGTCTGATGTGGATTTGTCTGAGAGCAGTTGCTCCCAATCACACCCCTGCCCCCCTTAGCTCCTGTCTTAATTTGCCCTCCCCCCATTGAGTACCCTCCTGCAAGATCTGATTTTATCCTTACTCATAACAGAATAAGTTGTGGTTACTGTTCCTAAAATGTTCACTTACTATTAGGTCTGTCACCAAGCCAGGTCCAGTATGTTTGCTCCTCTAATTGGACTCTCAACATCATGCCCCATCTAAGCCTCTTGAATTAGCAAAATTCCAAACAATCCTGAGGAGGTTAAAGTCCCCCAGTATGCCAACAATTTTTGTTTCTGCACCTTTTCATGATCTTCGACATGTTTCTCCACCTCTCAGTGGCTATTAGATCACCTATAGTATAATCACATCAGTGTAATTGTACCTTACTTATTTTAGAGCTCAGCCAAATTGCCTTTGTGGATGAGCCTTCCAGTGTGTCCTTGAACACTGTTGTGGCATTCTCCCTTATCAGTGGTGCAGCCCCTCCACCTCTTTTACCCACACCCCCATCACCATGTCAAAAACAACAAAACCCATCGAAGCCTATCCCGTGCCTCATGTAACCAGGTGTCCGTAATGGTAAAGGTATCATAATTCCATGAACTGATCCAGGCTCTGAGTTCGTGCTCAAGCATGGAAATAAGCCCACCAGTTCCACTATGTTTATTGGCCTTCTCCTTGTTGCCCTTCCTTTCAGTCTTACTTGTCAGACAGTTCTCCTTGCCCTCAACCCGACCACCTGCTGCTATGGTTTCCATCTCCTCTGCCGCTCTAGCTTAAACCCTCCCAAGTAGCACGACCAAACCTCCTGGTGAGGGTATTAATTTCCCTCCAGTTCAGGTGCAAACCATTTTTCTGTGAAGATTCTACCACCCAGAAGAGAGCTCAGTGATCCATAAATCTGAAGTCCCCCTCCTGCACCTGCTCCTTCGCACTATATCTCACCTCACCAGCACACGGCATGGGTAGTAATCCTGGAATTACCTTCTGCTGAAAAATCCCTTTGCAAGACCTCATCCCTGCTCCTGCCTATGCTATTTGTACCTATTATACCAAAGTTCATAGTAAAATTTATTATCAGAATACATACTTGTCACCACATACAACCCTGCAATTCTTTATTCAAAATTCTTTATTTTGAAAATAATTAATAATTGTTCTTTATTTTAAAGAACAAATTCTTTATTTGTTTATTCAAAACAAACCTAACCACGACCTTAGTTGCTCACCACCCCCCGCCCGTCAGAATGTACTGTAACCATTGCATGACATGCTAGACCATAGCACCTGGGAGGCAACACAAGTCCCAACTGTAGCCAGAAACCTCCTTGTGACAGGCCCACGTTATTTGTGAGCCTTCGATCCACAAATCCATTTGTGCAAATGTATGTGGTGCATGCTGTTTGTTCAGTCATCTCCACATATAATTTGCAAGCGTTGAAAACTCAGAGCAAAGAAAATCAGATGAAGATCAGACTACATAATTAATGCAGGAAAACAGGTAATTGCAAAGGGTTCACAACCTTTTTCTTACAACTGTAATTGTTTAGCAATTCATTTGCATGTCTTGATAGTCAAAACATCGACTATCCCTTTGTCTCCATAGATACTGCTTGGCCTATTGAATTCCTCCAGCAATTTGTTTTCGCTCCAGGTTACAGCGTTTACAGTCTCTTGTGTCTCCGGTCACATTGGCACTGGCCTTTTAAGAGCAAGGTCTCTAAAATTCTTTGTATCCGGAAGTATAATCTTGCACAATTTTCACAGTCATTGATTTGCATTGCAATTAGTCACAGAGAATGCCTGTTAACTTTGTTTCTCTGGCTACAGATGCTGTTAGATCTGCTGAAGTTTTGTTTTTGCTTTTATAATTCTAAATGAGGGTTTGTTTCATCCTAAGTTTCTGCCTGTCTATTGTACATTTCCAGTATTTTTTTTTAAATTGCAAAATGAAAACAGATTACTGTGATTCCAATGCCACATTTTCTTGTGCTGTCTTCCACCACGTGTCCTCAAGGGTTCCTGTTAATCATCATGTATTTCCTCTGTTCTTGAACAGGTTGTTAGAACTGAAAATCGGCCCATAGCTTCTGGAGAAATCAGTCAGTTTCAGGCTCTTGTGTTTTTAGGTGGTCAGCTGAGCCTAGCACTTGCTGTTCTTTTATGTTTAAATTATTACAGGTAAGTGAAGTAGCTGCCCTCTATTTGTAATAGGTCAGATTCTGCTATTTGATTTTTGTAAATGGAATGAGAGAAATAGATTTCATATGTCTATTTTCTATTTTTATACCAAATGTTGTATTGTCTTTCTAGGACAAAGGTGCCACCTTCTTGAGGCACTGCCTCTTGAAAGTGGCCTTGATGGCTAGGAGGGTTGTTGTGTCTGAAACTGACAGTGTATTGTGAAAGATCAATGTACATAGGAGTGCTTGTGACTGGGAAATTTTTTTCCCCAAGATGCTGCAAAAGAAGGATTGCACAGGAAGTGATGTAGTTGATGCTTCTCTAGCAAATAAATCACATTAGTTGTACAATTTTAGCACAACACTAAGTGCCCAGACAAATTTCAACTGGCATGGAATGACCCAGATTGATTGTTACTCTTTTTTTTATTCTGTTGTAAGTAGATTTTCAGACCTACGGCACAAAGACAGGAGCTCTGTGTAACCTAATTATTGGGTATTATTTGTCAGGAAAATAATTTGTTCATATTTGCCTGCTGAAGGTACTCAAACTTTATTTCCTATATTATCCAGATTGGATCAGTTAATATCCTCAGCTGATTAGGTCAATCATTTTCGATGAATGGATATGTACGTGGTGGCCCCTGCAACATTATTAAGGGCCAATTATGCAAGTGATTAACCAGCTGTTAGCAGAATACAGACATCCTTGCTTGTGACCTACTACAGAATGTGCTGAAGATGATATGCTGGTGCATCTCAGAATCAGGGTTTCATTTCACTGGCATATGTCTGCAGGTCTTTCACTGTTACCTTTGGGTTCTTTTTCACCTCTTTCAGCATTCATTGATTGGATCACCTGACTCCACATAACTTTGGTAGAATCCATTACCCAGAGCTTCACATACTTTTTTGAACCTAGACTGTGATTGTTTAATGGTAATTTCAGTATTGATGAGAAGAAGTACAATTGTGTATGTTACTAGTTTAGGCAGATTGTATTTGTCTATTACTGTGACTTAAAATGAAGATCAGTCCACATTTTATGAGTAATTGATGCAGAAAACCAGGTCATAACAAAGGGTTCAAACTTTTTCTTGCAACTGTATGCTCTGTCTTCATTGTCCATGAAGAATAGAGGCACGTACTTCATGTGGATGAAACAAATGCAGAAACCACTAAGGTTCTGTCATATGAGTCCAGTGCACCTGCCAAATAACAATAAATGTATTGATTGTGTTGACATTTATAAGCAGTGAAAATACAACGCATCTGTATAAACAAAGACTCACCTGTCTTTGAATAGCAGTTATAATGTTACACAGCTTGCAACCACTAGATGAGTGTGTTCTGGAAACTGTTCACAGCAACTCTGCAGCAAGGATGTAAAATTCATTTGGTCCTTCATTGAGAAGCATCAAAAAAGAATGTTTTATATTGGTACATATCTCTGCTCCTTTGGGCTATTTCAGGTGTTTATTATACTTCAAAATCTTTAGAGAAGGTCAGGGTGGTGTGGACCAATATCCATAGAGAGCAAATCAATGGATGACAAGGAGTAACTGTGCTACATTCTTTATGCAGTGCACAGAGCATTTACGTGTAAACTATTGAATAAAAATTTATTGCTTGAGTGAATAGAAATTAATCCACTTAAGTTACATGAAAATATTGTGGTTTAATTTCATGTTTATATTGGATGGTGTTCTGTGTTGTTTACTGAATACATTTTGCTAGCATCTGCAGTTTCCTTTTCATTTTCAAATCCAGCAGCTTTAACAATTTGTTTTATACCTCATCACTTCATTTCCATGGAAGCTGGCTAAGACACCAATTTAAATCTAATTGCTCTATTTTTGTAAATCTTCTGAAATATTTTTTTTCTCTTAACAGTATTGCACTTGGAGCTGCATCACTGGGTCTCGTGGTCACCTACCCTCTGATGAAGAGGCTAACTTACTGGCCACAGTTAATTCTGGGTAAGAAAGTTGTGACTTCTGAGTAACTCCATGAACAGGAGGGAAACCTGTTGAAATCCGCAGCTATAAATAAAATGCTATAACTTGGATTTTTAAGATTCTTCTGAAAAATATTCAAGTTCTGTCATTACCAATTTTTAAGACATAGGAGTAAAATTAGGCCGTTCAGCTTATCGAGTCTGCTCCATCATTCAGTCATGGCTGATTGATTACCCCTCTCAGCCCCATTCTTCTGACCTCTCCCCATACCCTGTGACACCCTTACTAATCAAGAACTTATCAGCCTCTGCTTTAAATATACCCAATGACTTGGCCTCCACAAAGGCAATGAATTCCGCAGATTCACTGTCCTCTGGATAGAGAAATTCAGCTTCATCTCTGTTCTAAAGGGACGTCCTTCTATTCTGAGGCTGTGCTCTCAGGTCCTAGACTCCCACTAGAGAAAACACCTCTCCACGTCCACTCTGTCTAGGCCTCTCTATGTCAGATAGGTTTCAGTGAGAACGCCCGTCATTCTTCTAAACTCTAGTGAATACAGGTCCAGAGCCATTAAACGCTTCTCATACATTAGCCCTTTTGTTCTCAGGATCATTCCTGTGAACCTGCTATGGATCAACTGCAATGCTAGCACATCATAGCATTGATAAGGGGCCCAAAATTGCTCACAATACTCCAAGTGCAGTCTGACCAAAGTGTTATAAAGCCTCAGCATTGCATCCATTGCTTTTATATTCTAGTCCTCTTGAAATGAGTGCTAACATTGCATTTGTCTTCCTTACCACTGACTCAGCCTGTAAGTTCACCTTTATGTTATCCTGCACAGGACTCTCAAGTCCCTTTGAACCTCTGATTTCTGGATTTTCTCCCCGTTTAGAAAATTTTACTTTGTTATATGTCTTGAGTTAAAAAGGAAATAGATTTTAAAACAATGTAAGAATTCAGTACGGTGAGACCACTTAATTTATTGCACTGTGCTCCTGTGTACTGAGAAAAAGAGATCCATGTTCCTTCAGCTGAATCCATGCCTCTTGCTGAATAACATCCTCTGCTCTATTGAGTAAAGTTAAGAGATCTGGCCATTGAGATTCTATCAAGCTGCCTGAGAATTATTTAACCTGTAATTTCTTCCAAAGAATTGGAATTGAACATCTCCCCCCTCCCCCACATCTCCACTAATACTCTCAATTATTTCCTTATCCATTTTTTCTTATGTAGGAATATACAAAATGTAAATGTTAGTTCTGCTTTTGAAGTAGCCAGCTTTCAGTTATTCCAACCAGGTGATACATTGCTATATGCTACTGCCTCCAAATACCCTGCCGCCTTTTGCATGCTATGTAGTTTCATTCATTTTAATAATTTCTAAGCAGTCTTTAAATTTAGCTTTATTCTGGATAATCTTAAACAAACTAAAAAGCATTGTAAGATCAAGTTCCTATTCCTAGACTACTTGCAGTTTTTGAGTTATTCACATGACCCTTCCATTAAGATGGTGATGGTCATATCTTTGTATGCAGAACTAATTACTTTCCACTTGTCCATCTTTGGTATTTAAATTTTTTATGTAGTCAATGAACTACTGTTTCACAAAATAAAAAATTAGGAACTTATTTATCAGAAGTAGGACTAAATTTTTGAAAGATGCTGTGGATGAAGTTCATTAGAAGTTTTCATGTCTTGGGAAAATTATTTCAAGAGATTAAGCTGTTGCTTGATGCCATTTTTAAAATAAGAACGTCTATTTGTTTGAGATGTTTGAAGCAGTGGTTTCAAGTAAAATGCAAATAGTCAATAGCTGTTTCACTTTACCTCTCTTCTCTTCACCCCCCCTCCCGGTTGATGCCCACTAAAATTTGGGGCAAGTCTTTTATAATTTATCTAAATATAGTTGATTTATCATAAAATTATTGTCTTATAGGACTTGCAATAAACTGGGGAGCACTTTTAGGTTGGTCTGCTGTGAAGGGTTCCTGTGATTGGTCAGTCTGTCTACCGCTTTATATTTCTGGTGTAATGTGGACATTGATATATGACACAATTTATGCACATCAGGTAAGTTAATATAATAGTTCATCTAAATGTTATTTTCGTAGCACCCAAACCAAACCATGGAGCCTCACAAGAGTTGTTAAAACCTAAGTTGCGTTATTTGAGAGGAACAGCTAAAACTGCATTTCATCATACTATAGCATTCCAGATGGTAACCAAACAACTTGTACTTATAGAGGTTTTAGATGGGAAAACAGGAAAACTATCAACATGGGTGGAAGGAAGATATAGTCTGATCCTGTGTACTGATACAGTATAAACATGAGGTTTATATTGTTATATTTTCTAACTTCAAAACATAAAACTAATTGAAAATGTAAGACGGGAGCCCAGAGTTAACGGGTCTTAATTTCATTTTCGCTTTAAGCAAAGCACGTGCTTGTAATGTGGCGGCGTAATGACGTATGCCATTTACATACTTTTGTATATAACCCGCAATGCATTATGTAAACAACAAAGAATGCTTAATCAAACAATATATTTACCATATTACTCAAATATTACTGGCATATTAAATACACATATATACAGTACACTATAGTACTGTGCAAAAGTCTTAGGCACATGTAAAAAAAATCTGTAAAGATGCTTTAAAAATAATGAAAAGCTTCTAAATAATATTTTATAAGAAAGTTGATTGGTAGGTTGTTCCAAGCATCTTGGAGAACTTGCCACAGTTCTTCTGCAGATTTTGACTGTCCCGCTTGCTTCTGTCTCCCTAGGTAATCCCAGATAGCCTATCACCTTCTAGCTATCTTCTCTCTCTCCCCCCCCCAACCCCACTTTTTATTCCGGCGTCGTCCTCCTTCCTTCTCAGTCTTGAAGAAGGCTCTCTGCCCAAAATGTGGGCTATTTATTCATTTCCATAGACGCTGCCTGACCTTCTGAGTCCCTCCAGTTCCTTCTATCTGCCATTTTTCAGCCCAGTTTTCCAGCTGGTCCAGATCCCACTGCAAACTTTGATAGTCTTCCACTCTCTCCAGTACACCACCAATCTTGGTGTCATCTGTAAATATGCTGAAACAGTTTACCTCATTATCGTCCAGATCATTGATATGGATGACAAACAACAATGGACCCAACACCGATACTTATGGAACACCAGTAGTCACAGGCCTCCAGTCAGAGAGGCAACTATTTACTGCCACTCTCTGGCTTCTCCAGTGAAGCCAATGTCTAATCCAATTTACTACCTCATCTTGGATGCTAAACGACTGAACCTTTTGTGACTAACCTCCAATGTGGGACCTTGTCAAAGGTCTTGCTAAAGTCCACGTAGACAGCGTCCACTGCCTTGCCTTCCTCAATTTTTCTGGTAACTCCCTTGAAAAACTCTTAAGGTTGGTTAGACATGACCTACCAAGCACAAAGCCTTATTGACTATCCCTATCAGTCCTTGTCTATCCAAATACTTGTACATCCGGTCCCTTAGAAAACCTTTCAATAACTTACTCACTACTGATGTCAGCTTTACGGCCTATAATTTCCTGATTTATTCTTAGAGCCTTTTTTTAAACAATAGAGCAACATTAGCTATCCTGCAATCCTCTGGCTCTTCACCCATGGTTAAGGATTTTGCAGAAAGAGCTCTGTCACTTTTCTGCCCAAATGACCAAACCTTTTAATACTGAGCTCAAATGCTTTCTTTCTCACTGTCAATTGTATCTTCTATTTTGTATCATCTTCAAACATCTTTATCATGCAACCTACATTTAATTCAAATCTTTAATATATAATTAGTTTTTCATATTCTAAGGAATTTCCCACATTCTCACAGCCCAGGATTGTTTTTTTTTGTTTGTTTACCCATGTGTTTAACCAATCCCTTCTTCAACAAGCAAAGCTCCGTTGTACAGTTGATTCTGACACCAGCCATAGTCCTTACTGCCTGTCCATCCTGCAGTCCTTTATTTTTGCCAAACCCCTCCCCCTCCAATTTCTCATGCTTAAGACATGACATTCTGAAACCTTCTGCATCATTGTTGCATCATGTCTTTTTCCATATGCTGAATTTCTAGCTCAATGCACCCTATTTCATAGTGTATTTCAATTTTTCTGTAGCGTAGAATATAGGAACAAAGAAGGTTTAGATAGAACCAACAGACAACACTAGCTAGGCAATATTAACATAATCCAGGGCTCCAGGAATGTCACATTTATAATTCTTGTCATTACATCAGAGGAAAGTTTTGTTACCTTAAACATTTATAATCTTGCATTCTTGTGCAATTAACTACAGTTAAAACATTTGCTTTCTTGGAACAACTGTTATTTGCCAATTAATTTAGCAGTACAATGTTTAACATGCTTTTGTTGCATTTATTGATAAAGCAAGATTTATGTAACACCTGAACAATCATATACCGTTATTCTACTTGTTAATATGCACTTTCTGTGTAACTAACATTTTATTCTGCACTCTTATTATAGATTTACTTTGTACCTCATTGCACTGTGGCAATGAATTGATCTTTATGAATGAGTATGCAAGACAGGGTTTTCATTTAACCTTGGTACATATGACAATAATAAACCAATTTACCAAGTGGTGTGTGTTTCAACAGGCAGTCTTGCCCTCTTTTAACCATAACTTGAATAAATCCAAAATATAATTATGAAGCTATTGTGTTTCATTTTCTCATGTCTAAATGAAATTTTACTAGTGAGGAGGCTAGTTTTAAAAAAAAATCATGCATGGCGGAAAGGATCTTGGAAAATTTTGTTTTACATACAAAATATAAGTGTTTTACTCCTTTCCTATATTTGGGAGGAGCGATATTTACTGAATTTTTTTAATGTTAGATTAAATATTTAATTAGAAACATAGAAAACCTACAGCACAATACAAACCCTTCGGCCCACAATGCTGTGCTGAACATGTACTTACTTTGGAGATTACCTAGGGTTATCCATAGCCCTCTATTTTTCTGAGCTCCATGTACCTGTCCAGGAGTTGCTTAAAAGACCCTATCGTATCCACCACCACCATTGCTGGCAGCCCATTCCATGTGCTAGCCATTTTAGCCCTGGGGAAAAGCCTCCTGACTATCCACGCGGTCAATGCCTCTCATCACCTTACACACAATTTTGTGTATTCCAAGTAAGTAAATGTTGTAATTTTTTTAATTGAAGAAAAGCATTGTCTCCAGATACTCATATACCTATTATGAATTGATAGATGTTGTATCTTGGTTTTGGGTGCATGATTATCATGAGAAAACAAGAGTTTTTTTTATGTGACATACTGTTCCTCAGCTTATGTTATTGTGGGTTTCTGTATCTAGGATAAAGCCGATGATATTCTGATAGGAGTGAAATCAACCGCACTGAGGTTTCAAGAACAGACCAAGCAATGGCTAATGGGATTTAGTGCTGTCATGCTGACAGGATTGACGGTGGTGGGAGTAAACAGTGAACAAACATTACCCTACTATGCAGCTGTGGTAGCTGTTGGAACTCATCTAGCCTATCAGGTATGCATATCTGTAGCTGTCCCTTTTAGAATTAAATGAGGCTGGAGTTGGGTTGGAATTAATTTTGTTACTTTCTATTCCCTTCCTCCTAAATCACAGTAGCTGCACTTTGGCATGGGAATGGTATTTCTTTTTAAAATACTGTTTGTTCTAAGGAAGCGAAATCCCTTGCAAACTGCCATAAAATGCTTCAATAAATTAACACGTAGTAGTACAATTTGAGGAGAATGTCCATCCAGTCTTGTGGTTACAGATCCTACATAAATTGTGTTCTGTAAGAAATTACTTCTTTAACATGCAATTCAGTTCTGCATTTGGCTACATAAGCAGGTCTTTATAATATTAAATCTTTAATAGTTCAGAATAGCTAACAATGAACATTTTGATTACAGATGAATAATCAATGCAGAAGATCACTGAATTAGAATTTTTAATACAGGCAGATACTCCTTGTGTAATTTTGAACTTTATAAAACTCTAATGAGTAGTAAAAATTACAAGGTTTCATTCCACCAGATTGTAAATGGTTGTTGGAACTAAATTTTAAAAATATAAACATTGATTTACTTTCTTTAGTTAATTTTTTTTAAATTTCATTTTCTGTCCCTAATTTGACATAGAACTTATTCATTCTCATTCACCCTAACCTGTCCGTTTTTCCTTTGATTATTTATCTAATTCTTTAAATTCATCGATTTTGTCTCCTTCATCATAGGAGGCCTCTTGGAATTGAGAATGGCCTGCTTCACTCTTATTCTTGTGAGTTCTGAGGTAGCTGATGAGGCAAATGTAGGAACCATAGACTCTTCCCCAAATGAGGTAACAGGTGACCAGTAAGATGAGTAGATGGGTAGATTATGAGGTGGTGCACTTCTATTGCATATTGTGGGGCTTCTGTGTGCTCCCAATGCATTGTTAGTACCATCCTGAGTGGCTCTTCTCCATTTAAGTACCATGGGCCAGGGGTTGCCATAAGTCAATGGAAATGTCTTAGAAAAGCTTGAGCGTGTTCTTAAATCATTTTCTCTGTCCACTTGTTAATCTTCTCCCATGACAGAACTAGGAACTGACCATCTGTCTGGGGAGCTCTGTGTCAGGCATGTGAACAATATGGCCTCCCATAAGTCGCTGGTGCCTTAATGCAGGGGATTTCCTCGGGAGATGGTTTGGTATTCCTTCCAATGGACTTGGATAGAGGATTGATGGAAATATTTCTAGTGCTTTGAAATGCCTGAGCTTTGAAGCATATAGGAAAGTAAGGCTACCTGCTGCCACGTGGGTGGAGTTTTGTAACTATTTTAAGGTTTTGATCTGTAAACACCCTTTTCTTCAATTGACCAAAGGCTGTGTTGGTGCATTGAGTACTTTGGTAGATTTCATCATTCATGTCTGCCTTCCCTAACAGTAGGGCCTGAAGTATGGAAAAACGTCCACATAATCCAGGGTCTCACTATAAGCCTTGATTGTAGATTATGTATGTACAGTACACCATGCCCACTTCTCCTAATAGCCTTCACTGCAGTCTTTGTATTAGAGGTTGCCTAAATATATTACACCAAATATCTTCTGACTTTTGGATTCTCTTATAAACCACAAAATTTATCCTATGGCCTAACTCAATGATCAGTTTTTTATGTAGTATATTTTTACTTTGTTGAATGCAAATAGCAAATAAATATCAAGTGGTACGTGGGAGTAGTAAGTTACAGAAATAGTCCAATCATGAGTGTGTCCAAGAAATTAGAAAAGTATATCCTGCTTTCCAGAATGGAATGATTTTGTTACAAGCTTCTTCCAGTATTCAAAAACATTTCTCCTTGAGGGAATCACCATTGGAAAAAGCTGTGAATCATATTTTGTTATAAAAGCAAAAGATGCTGAAAATACTCAGCAGATAAGGCAACATCTGTGAAGAAGTAAATGCAGTAATGTTTCAAATTAATAATCTTTTAGTACATTTGGTAAATTTAGGAAACAGGCAAAGAAGGGGGAGGGTGGGGAGAATGTCATAGGTTGGAGACAGAGAAAATAGATGAAGCCAATTGGTGTTTTCTGAGAAAGGGTGAAAATGGCTTATGATGGATGCTATCTGTTGGAGGTTGTTGGAGCAATTTTAGGGTTTAGGACATATAGCAAAATATTGACTTCAATGACAACCTTCGGATTTGAATATACATCGATTAAATTTAAAATGCAGCTCAGAACAATAAAATTTCAGCCCAGACAGACCAGGAAAGGAGCACTTAACTAATTGTCTACATATGTACAAATCTAATCAATATCCCATTGCATGGATACAACAGTAATTAACACTTATTTTGGGTGTGATGGTGGAAAGATCCAGCCATTGAAGCTGTTACATATAGTTCAAAGAAAGCATTGTAAATATGGATTTGTTGGAGTTGTCCTGATTCTTTTTCTTTGATCTTTAGCACATAAAAAGTTGTGTAGTCTTGGGCCAGGCAGACCTTTTCCCTTTGAAAGGGTCTCCATCTGATGCCTGCTGTATCTTAATTTGTCGAATAAAGAGGCGGCTTCATATCTACCAGTATTTCTCTCCAGTGACTTCATTCACACAGCAATAGAGGTGCCAAGGAGGAAGAACAGGGGAGCAAGAAAGAAGAACTAAACATGCTGAAATTGTGGAGTGAAGAAAGAACTTGTCGTTGGAGATCTGAAATGAGGAGGATGTCCAGCACTTCAGGCAACACTTTTGGAGAAAGAAAACATGAAAATATAGATTGGGAAATCTGAAACCAAAAGAGAAAATAGGCCAGGTGTCATCATGGAAGAAAGAAACAGAGCTAACACCACAGTTTTGACCTACCACCCCATTCCCCTCCCCACAGTCACCACCTGTTCTTCTGAACATTCCTCTTATTGCTGAACTGGCCACTTCTAACAGAAACTGAAAAGGCTGGTACATAGAATGCTTGAATTTGAGCTAGGGGATAATGTGAAAGAGAAAGAAAGATGTTGTTCCTCAAGCTTGCATTGGATTATGTTGGAAAGGTGTATGATTGTAAGTGGAATAGGCAATTAAAGTATCAGGCCACAGGAAGTTCAGGGTAATCCTTGGGAATTGAGAATTCTATAGATTGCATCTGGGGTGAGCTTTGCATGCAGAACTCTAAATTGAAAGAAGTGTGAGTGAATTGCCACCTCACTTGGAAGGACATTTCTTTTATTATATCTTAAACACAAGAGATTCTGCAGGTGCTGGAAATCCAGAGCAACACACACTCACAATGCTGGAGGAACTTAGCGGGTCAGATAGCATCTATGAAAATTAATAAACAGTTGACATTTCGGGTCAAGACCCTTCTTCAGGACTGTAAAGGAAGGGGGAAGATGTGAGAATAAGAAGGTGCAGGGAGGGGAAGGAGGACAAGCTAAAAGGTGATGGGTGAAGCCAGGTGAGTGGGAATGGGTGAAGTAAGAGATAAGGAGGTGATAGGTGGAAAAGGGAAAAGAAATGAAGGGTTGCTCCTCCAACCCGAGAGTAACCTCGTTGCGGCAAAAGGGGAGGCCATGGACTGGCGTGGCAGAATGGCAATGGGGATAGGAATTTAAATGGTTGGCCACCATCTAGAGTCCCAGACAGTCCTCCCAAGTGAGGCAACATTTCACCTGCACCTCCACTCCATCTGTTAACGGTTTATTCATTTCCATAGATGCTGTCTGTGTGGTGGTGCATGGCCAAGTGGTTAAGGTGTTCGTCTAGTGATCTGAAGGGCGCTAGTTTGAGCCTTGGCTGAGGCAGTGTGTTGTGTCCTTGAGCAAGGCGCTTAACCACACATTGCTCTGCGACGACACTGGTGCCAAGCTGTATTGTTCTCTTGGACAACATCAGTGACGTGGTGAGGGGAGACTTGCAGCATGGGCAACTGCCGGTCTTCCATACAACCTTGCCCAGGCCTGCGCCCTGGAAGCCTTCCAAGGCGCAAATCCATGGTCTCACGAGACTAACGGATGCCTATTATAAAATGCTGTCTGACCCGCTGAGTTCCTCCAGCGTTTTGTGTGTGGTGCTTTTAGTATATTGTTTTGGAAGTTGGTCTGTTTATCCCATTGTTTAATTCCAAATATTTGACTCTGTTCCTTCTATGCAACACAGGTAATTACACCTGTGTGGAAATTGGAAAGGAAGTTATAAACTATTATGTTGAGTTTATTGCCATATATTGTGTATCACAGCTTGTTGTTCTGATTGTACTTTGTTTGAAGTGCACTATTATGCAATCAGTATTAACATATCAACATATTGTCAGTTCACATCAAAGGTGGATAATATAAATCCTTTACTCTAAAAAGATGTTGCTAAATGGATCATTCATTGGAAAGTCCAAATACAGTGAGGAAACATTTTTTAAAAATTAACTTGTTTATTGTGGAGTTTACAAAGATTATTGGACACCAGAGAGAAGGAAAGGCGTTGTCTAGTTCAGGAGGAGGTGAGAGCAGTAGTGGAGGAGATGAGAGCCTGCAAGGCGATGGGAATGAAGCAACAGGGAGCTGGGACAAGATGGGAGAATGCGGTTGAGAGGAGAGTGTCCTGGGCTGATCTTTGGAAAGCCAAACCACACCGCATCCAATTTCTCATCCAGGCAGTGTACGATGTGCTTCCAAGCCCATCAAACCTGCACACATGGGGCAAGGCAGAGTCACTGTGCTCCAAGCGAGGAACCCTCTCAGCGGCTGTGCAAGGGCCCTTGGTGAGGGACGATACAGGTGGAGGCATGATCAGGTCCTGAAGACCATCGCTGAAGCCGTCAGCGCAGGAGTTGAGTGGGCGAAGCGGTCCCGACCCTCCAAGCAGACCATTGCCTTTGTCAGAGCTGGGGAGCAGCCAATACCCGCCAAAAGGACATCTGCAGGCATTCTGACCTCTGCAAGGGACTGGCAGCTGTTGGTGGACCTCGAAGGGCAGCTGAAGTTTCCCAACCATATCGCAGCCACCACCCTGCGACCAGACATTGTCCTTGTGTCTGACTCTACTAAGCAAGTGGTGCTGCTGGAGCTGACAGTCCCATGGGAAGGTAGCTTGGAGGAGGCCTTTGAAAGGAAACTCTCCAAGTACGCAGGACTGGTCAGCAACTGTCAGCAGGCTGGATGGAGAGCGAGGTGTCTCCCAGTGGAGGTTGGTTGTAGGGGATTCATAGCCCGTTCTTTAGTTAAAGCCTTCAGCAATTTGGGCATTGAGGGAGAGAGGAAGAGGAGAGCCATCCGCAGTACTACTGATGTGGCAGAGAGGGCCTCAAGATGGCTGTGGCTCAAAAGAGAGGAGCCATGGAGTCATAAGTAGCTAGCCATCTGGACACAAGCTGGGGTCTGATCAGCCCCGGCTGGGTCACCTGGAGGAGGTTGTATGATGTTGAAAGACCCGAAACACCCGATGATTCCAGGAACATCACTGAAGCTGTGTCCAGAAGCATCAATAGATGTATGTACACAGCTAAGTTATGAGATAGGAAAATTTCAAAGTCTGTATGTCTGCAGTCCAAAGCCTCTTAGTGATACTTAGCAGTTGTCCACAGAGTGCTAGTTTCATATAAACAGGTGTGATCTGGGCTTACTTATTCAGATGTAAATATCATTCCCAGTAATTAGTTTGTGCCAGCGTGAGTTATTTCTAGAGTAAATTCACTGCAAGGAAAGGAATAAACTAGATAACTTGCAGCATGTTTAGATTTCATAATTTAACTGGATTGTCCTGGGTGCTACAGACTTAAAAAGGAAATTTATAAGTGGGATTATTTCATCAT
Organism: Mobula birostris; assembly: GCF_030028105.1. Taxonomy (NCBI): domain Eukaryota; kingdom Metazoa; phylum Chordata; class Chondrichthyes; order Myliobatiformes; family Myliobatidae; genus Mobula; species Mobula birostris. The sequence continues at coordinate 94,198,189 of NC_092372.1, read as the reverse complement.
TTTTTACTGCAGAGGTTTCCTTTGCACCAGGGAAGAACAAATTTAGTTCTATGACTTCTAATTTCAGAATCAGGTTTATTGCTACTGACAAAAGTTGTGAAATGTGTTGTTTAGTCACAGCAGTATTATGTAGCCATAACAAGTTACTGTAAGATATAATAATAAAAAAAAGTGCAAAAGAGGAATAGTGAGGCAGTGTTCATGATTTCATGGACTGTTCAGAAATCTGATGGCAGAGGGAAAGAAGCTGTTCCTAAAATGTTGAGTGTGGGTCTTCAAGCTCCTGTACCTCCTCCCTGATGATGGTAGTGAGAAGAGGTCGTGTTCCAGATGGTGAGGGCCCTTCAGCCTTCTCACCACCTTTGAAGATGTCCTCGATGATGACGAGGCTTGTGCCTGTGATGGAGCTGTCTGAGTCTACAACCCTCTGAAGCCCATTGTGATCCTGTGTGTTTGAGCCTCCATGCCAGATGATGATACAACTGATCAGAATCTTCTCCTCAGTACATCTGACCTGTAGAAACTTGCTAAAGTCTTTGGTAACACACCAATCTCCTCAAACTCCTAAATAAAGTATAGCCACTGGCGTGCCTTTGTCATGATTACATCAATATCTTGGGCCCAGATTAGAACCTCTGAGATGCTGATGCCCAGTATCTTTAAATTGCTCACCTTTTCCACCCCTGACCCCTCAATAAGCATTGGTAGGTTTTCTTCAGAGTTTACCTTCCTGACATCTACAATCAATTGTTTAGTCTTGCTGATGGTGTGTGTTATTGTGACACCACTTGACCAGCTATTTCACTCCTGTATGCCTCCTTGTTGCTATCTAAGATTCTACCAATAGGGTTCTTAAAATCAATAAATGTTGATCTAAGCATAGAAAATATTCCTTTCACTCCTTGTGGTTCATCAAGTGACTTTTTTTTGCCACTTCTGTAGCATTTGACTTTTTTTCAGCACAGATGAAAAAGTGTGCTGGCTGTGTGATGGAGCTGGCTGGATTTGAACTTGGTACCATTGGCCCCAAAGTCCAGTACTGATGGCACTACACCTCCAGCCAGCTAAGGATTGGTAATGCCTGGCTTTACAGTTATGAGTTAATGGTCTTATTAATCAAAATAGCAGTAAATAAGCCTCTTATACTCATGCATAATTATGCTTTTAAATAAGAAAATAGTTTTATAAAGATGCCTGTAAAATTTCTTTTTACTTAAGATGCTGATTTATCTGACTGTATATTTTGCTCTTTCTAAAACAGATGTACTCATTGGACATAAATAGTCCTCAAGACTGCTGGAAGAAATTCTGCTTGAATCGCACATTGGGACTAATACTGTTTTCTGGAATTGTGTTTGGAAATCTGTGGAAAGGAAAGACACAGACTGACGAAGCAGAAAAGGTGCAGAGCTGATGTGACTTATCAGAATCTATGTGCCAGAAATTAAATACTATAGTAAAACAGATAAACTTTAATATCATACCTTTACTACCTTCATATAGTTTGGATATGAATGAGTACAGATACTTGTAATAAATACAAGTTCTCTGTTATTTCAGAGAAATAATAAAATTATTCCACGTTCATTCCAGATTTTAAAATAGTATTGACTAATTCAGGTATTTAATTAAATATACTGTATAAAAATCTACTGTTAAATCATTGGACTTTACTCAAATATTTCAATCTCAATCTGCACAACACATCAGAAACCTTATAATTGGTTGTCATCTAAACTTATGGTTTAGTAAGAATAAGAGCTTTTAACCGTCTGTTTAAAATGAACAACAATGAAGTTGAGTAATGCGTTTAGAACATGGAACATAGAACAGTACAGCACAGGAACAGGCCCTTCAGCCCTCAGAGTTGTGACCGAGTAATTTAATCAGTAATCAAGTAGCCAGCTAAACTAATCCCTTCTGCCTACACAATGTCCATATCCTTCCATTTCCCCTCACACTCATGTGACCATCTAAATGTCTCTTAAAAATTCCTAATGTGTCTGCCTCTACCACCAGGCCAGACAGCACATTTTAGGCACCCAATACTCTCTTAAAAACTTGCCCTTCACATCTCCTTTGAAATTACCCCTATTTTTCTTTGGTAACCTTTTTACTTGATAGTTTTTATTTGTTGTTATTACTGTTGCAGCTTTTCTTTATTTTCTAAGCAAAAAGGAAAGATAATCAAGGAGTTGCTGGAAACCTGAAATAAAACAGTAAATGGTGGAAGCCTTCAGCAGGTTACAGAGCATTGGTGGAAAGAGGAACAAGTAATGATTCTGTTTGAAATCCTTCGCCAGATCTGGGGAACTCAGCAAGCAAATTTGTGGCAAAAAGTTAAGAGGGGGATGAATACATTATAGAGAATTTCTCAGATAGGGTGAGATCAGCCCCACCCAGGTGATCCCAAAATTTAGGAAGAGGGTTGGTTGATAGATCAGTGAGGGAAGTTAGTGAAAGGAAGAGAAGAAAAGTTGTTGAACCCTGAATGTGAGTGCTGGAAGTGGCCAGGAAATCAGGCTAATATAACAGGTGGATAATCTTGCAGTAGTTCTCATATGAACAGAAAAAGCAAATTATCTAAAATTGTTGAATTTTATATTGTTCTAAAGGCTCAGATTGAAGATATAGTGCTGTTCCTCCAACGTATTGGAACATGGCTAGAAACAAAAATGTAAGCGGAATAGCCGGTTAAGGTGACAAGCAGCTAGAGTTCAAGGTCATATCTGCTGGCTCCAAATAGCAATCATTCTGAGCTTGTTCCTCCATTGAAGTGGCCATCAGTCACAGACTCCCAAACTGAATTTTTAATCGTACTTTTCTTTTTGTCTGTAACCAGTCCTCAAGCCTTGATTGGATATTACCTTTAATCACGTGGTCTAATTTTGTTGAAGGTCATTGACTGTCCAAATTCTCTGTATCCAGTAGTTCACCATTATCACTGCTACTTGATAAACCTTCAAGAAGCTCTAACAAGTTGATTAAACGTGAATTCCTTTTAATAAAACCATGCCGACTTTGCCTAAACCTGTTACTGCTTGTTACTCCTTCCTTAATAATAGATTATAGCAATTTGCCTAATAGTGATGTCAAAGTAATTTCTAGTGGCATGTTCTGCTTTCTATCTGTGAGGGTGGAGGAGCAGAGAAAATTGTGCAATCTCTTACAAGGTTTCTGAAATTTTGTAAAGTGTGAAGCAATATATCCAACGTCTTCATGGCCACCTCTGAAAATCTTGGAATGTAGGTCTTCAGACCCTGGAGGTTAACAGATTTTCAGTCATATTTCTATTTTCTTACCTATTAGTATCTTCTGTACTTTTAAAGAAAATTAATATAATTTCTTTCGTCTCCATATTCACTCAAGATAAGATGACCATTTTTTTCAGGACATATTCTATGATTTCTTGTGTGAATAATTTCTTTGCTTATTTTCTAATTATTATTTCACTGTTGTATGTATAACAGATTAAATTAATTTTTGTTATTTTTATTTATTTGGCAATACAGCACGAAGTAGGCCCTTCGAGCCGCACCACCCCAGTATCCCCCGATTAACCCTAACCTAATCACAGGGCAATTTGCAAAGACCAATTAACCTACATCCTACATTATTCTACATTATTTATCAATTTCTTGAAACTCCTTTGCAGAAATCTAAGGTTTTCAGTTTTGGGCTTATTACTCTTATTGGCAGCATTGTAAGCCTTTTACTTTATTCCAATGCTATTTTTAGCTTTAGTTACTTTCAGTCAATAGAGAAGTCCTGTGAAAATCGCAATATACCATTGTCACTGAGTACATCTGGCAGTTCACATACAGTCTCTACCCATGAGACCTGGTGAGGTGCTGTACTTCAGAGGGCACCTTGCCTGCTTGGGTGGCCTTCCAGTTTCTTGCAGTTTTAATCTAAATTGAATAATCGAAAACAATGAGCTTTTATTTAGAGAATGAAAGTTGGAGGTTTCAGGCAAGATGTGTGTGTGTGTGTATGTGTTTTAAGTGCTATCCAATGGGGTTGTGGCATTTCTTCAATATTGATATATTGTTGTAAATTTAAATTTTTAGAGGAGAGTTCAAGCTTCCTCATGAAAAGTTTTCTGTTACGATGTTCATGCCCTGCTGAGGCATAGGACTTTCTGGAGAGTATCTCAGTTATAAGCACTTTGCTGTCCTATTGCATAATTGTGGAGCTCCCTTCTATCCTCCTAAACCTTTTGTCTTCATGGCAGCCATAACATGTCCCTTCAAATAGCCAGCAACCTTTTCAGATTATTACACTGCAAGGTGTTGACATTTGTGTTGAATTTAAACACAAGCTTGCATTTTAGCACTTTTAGATGAAAAGCATAGTAATGTTGTTGCATTTGAGTGTTTCACTGAGTTCACTTTTTTAGAGAGACCTGATCCACAGTAATGGCACTCACAGTAAAGCTGAATGTAGCAAAAATTGTGAAATTCTGTTTTTAGATATAACTGAATACATTAGAGTAAAGGGAATATTACATTTTTCTGAAATGTTGAGGTGGGAGAAGACAAGTATAACCTATAGCCACATTTATAATTTATAACCTGGTGGCATTCAGTAATTTTATTACATTTTTGTTATTTTAAATGAAGACACAAGAGACTGCAGATGCTGGAATCTGCGGCAAAAATGAGCTACTGGAGGAACTTAGCAGGCCAGGGAGCATCTGTGGAGGGAAATGGACTGTCTGCTTTTTGGGTTGAGACCCTTAGAGTTTGGAAGAACTGGTGATGGTAAAATAGACCTAGAGCTATTGTATTTTTTTTATTAATTACTCCTTGCTGACAGTAAACACAGGTGCATGCTTATGCCACTGGTCTTCTTCTATACTCATGACTGTGTTGCTAGGCACAGCTCAAACGCCATCTATAAATTTGCCATTGACGCTACTGTTGTTGGCAGAAGCTCAGATTGTGATGTTGGAGGTATGCAGGCGTGTGATAGTTTGACTGGTTGAATGGTGTCACAACAACCTCACATTCAACCAAGGAATTGATAGTCGACTTCAGGAAAGGGAAGTCAGAAGAACACATGCCAGCTCTCGTTGAGGGGTCAGCAGTGGAAAGAGTGAGCAGCTTCAGGTGTTTGGGTGTCCACATCTCAGAGCATCTATCCTGGGCCAAACACGTTGATGCAGTTATGAAGAAAGACCACAGCGACTCTACTTCATTTGGGGCTTGAAGAGATTTGGAATGTCACGAAGACTCTTGCAAATTTCCAGAGAGGTACTGTGGAGAGCATTCTGTCTCGTTGCCTCACAGCCTGGTGTGGAAGCTCCAATGTACGGGATCACCAGAAGCTGCAGAGAGTTGTAGGCTCAGCTGGCTGAATCACAGGTACAACTCTCCTTGCCATCCAGGACATCTTCAAGAGGCATCATTAAAGATCCTCACTGTTTTAAGAACAGCTTCTTCCCCTCCACCATCAGATTCCTGAACAGTCCTTGAACCCATGAATGCTACCTTGTTATTTTCCTTTTGCACTATTATTTTGTAACTTACAGTAATTTCTATGTCTTGCACTGTACTGCTGCAGAGCAACAAATTCAATGACATACAGTACTCTCCAAAAGTCTTAGAGGTATATATAAAGATAGCTAGAGTGCCTAAGATTTTTGCACAATATTGTAATTTTATGTAATGCACCGTACTGCAAAAAAAAACAGATTTCATGATGTGTGAGTGATGATAAACTTGATTCTGACGTGTTTTTTCTTGTGGACTGAGAGTAGGAAGGGGACAGGGAGAGGAGAATAATGGTTGGAGAAGGGGGCAGGGAGAGGGGAGGGAGCGGGAAACAGAAACATTCTGTAATGATCAATAAACCAATTGTTTGGAATCAAATGACACTGCTGGTGTCTCAGGGCTGGGTGTGTCTGCATCCATGCCACCTGCCGCGCCCACACTCCTCCTCTGCCACTTGTCTCACACCCTTCCATTGGCACTCCACCTTCACCATCCCCAACATCCTTCGTTCCTGCCAGATTTACAAAATCACTCTTAGCTCCGCATTGACAAATGCAGTACTGTGCAAAAGTCTTTGGCACCCTAGCTATACAAATGTGTCTAAGACTTGTTCATACTGTATGCCACTGACAAACTGATTTTCATTCTGAGACTGCGTCAAACTTGGAGAATTCTCAGGTATTCTGATCTACCTCAAGGTCTTTTTCCTAGTTGCTCCCTAATCACATCTGGTTCCATTTGAGCTCATAAATCTTTCAATATCAGCCTTAAACTATGTTGATTCATTGAACAGCCAAAGCCATCAAACATACCCTGAGACCATATTCTTGGGAATAGAGTGTCTAAGTAGTGAAGTGGCCCCCCTCATCATTCACATTGTCAAATCCCCTTGCCATGTAGTGGGTATAAAAAAATAACCTCTATCTAAGGATACCTACAGGCAATCTTCCTATTTCAGGAGTTAATCTAGGGAATCCATGCTGTACTGTATTCAAGATGTATATCTTTCCTAAGGTATGGAAACCAAATCTGCAGCTCATAATCCAAAGCCCCTTACATTTGCAGCAACACTACTTTTATAACCCACTCTTTGTAGTAAAAGACAACATGGAAATATCTTCCTGTATTTGTTACATGTTAAGCTTATAACTATTATTAAACAACACCTGAATACATCTAAAAATACATTTCTAGATTCTCAATCATTTAAACAATCGGTTTTATAATTTTAGCAAAGAAGCAACTTTCCATTTCTTCACTTAATGCTCAATCTGCCATCTTCTTGCCTACTCACCCCCTCCCAATATCTCTTTACGTCTTACAGCTCATTTTCTCATCCTGACAATATTGTAAGCAAACATGGGTGGGTTACACGAACAGTCACTCCCTTTCAAACACCATCGACTCTGAGAGTGAAGAAGTGGCATTCGTACCAGGTCGATGTGCTGGGAAAGGATGGGAAATATATTTGTAAGCAGAAGGACATGTCAGTTCAGTGAGAGCCTCTGCGACGGATTGTGTGAGAGTACCATTAATGAAATCCACTGTTTGTTAGTGCTTATTGAATAAGCAAGACAATGCCAAATAAGAGAGACAGCCCTGCCTTAAGTGAAGCTAGCTTCCCAAAATTTTGAGCTTGCTTCATTTGTGAATTACCTGCAGTACTGAGTTGGTAGTTGCTTGTGCTGGAATTGACGGATGTGAGCTAATTTTGTGTGTGACCTCTGTGCCCATTATCCCAGCTGCAAGCTGTTACTGATTGCTTTATTATAAAGCAAGCTGTGAGAGGTACTGATTGCTGTGTATTCATTGGCAAGTAGCCTTAAAAATGAAAAATGTGAAATAGTTAAAGGTGGCTGGAGCAACTCGCTATTCTGAAGAATGGTAACTGCTATTTTGAGTGGACGATAATTGATCTTTATCAAGTGCAGCTATCTACCCCAGGATCCCATATGATTTCAGCCTTTGCAAATTTCCCCCTTGATCCCAGCGACACCCTTCATCAACTTAATGTTGGAAACATTCTGACAACAGGTGCTTGTGGTGAGAAAGACATTCCTACAGTCATCAATGCAGACTGATTACTGTTGGACACTTGAGTGAAAAGCCTCAGACACTGAGTACAAACAAAAAAAATCATCAACAAAACATTTTTAGCTTACTTGAACTCTTGCTAAGGTTAGCACAGTTATGCAATTAAACACTTTATATTCAATAAAAGTTAATTTCTTTGTCTGAATCCCTACATGATACAAGTAGTGTCAAATTGTATTTGTGTTCAGCTTATTGCAATTTTATTGCAATCAGAAAAAACTTATGAGGAAGCAACACTTTGGAAAAATTTGCTGTCCAGTGTTATAGAAATAACGTGGAAGCTTTAGAAAGGGTGCCGAAGAGATTAAAGAACATAAATAGGAGCAGGAGTAGGCCATCTAGTTTGTTGAGCCTGTTCCACCATTCAATAATATCATGGCTGATCTGGTCATGGACTCATCTCCACCTACCTGCCATTTCCCCATAACTCTTAATTCCCCTACTATGCAAAAATCTATTCAACCTTGTCTTAAATGTATTTACTGAGATAGCCCCCATTGCTTCATTGGGCAGAGAATTCCACAGATTCACCACCCTCTGAGAAAAGCAGTTCCTCCTCACTTCAGTCCTAAATCTACTCCTCCAAATCTTGAGGCTATATCCCCTAGTTCTAGTCTCACCTACCAGTGGAAACAACTTTCCTGCCTCTATCTTAACTTTCATAATTTTATATTTTTCTATAAGATCTCCTCTCATTCTTCTGAATTCTGGCGACAACAGTCCCAGTCGACTCAATCCCTCCTCATATGCTAACCCCCTCGTCTTATGAAGAAAGGTTGAGCAAGCTAGGGCTTTTCTCTGTGGACCAATGGAGGATGAGAAGCAACTTGATAGAGGTGTATAAGATGTGTAGAGTGGACAACTAGCACCTTTTTACCAGCACAGCAGTGACAAATACCAGAGGGCATGTGTTTAAGGTGACTGAAGGATAGTTTAGGGGAGAAAGAGTTAAGTTTTTTTTGCATAAAAGTAAAGAGAGTGGTAGAAGCTGATACAAAAGGAACAGTTGAAGGGCTCTTAGATGGACACATGGATGTAAGGAAAAAATGGAGGATTAAGGGCTGTGTATGAGGGACAGGATAGATTGATTGTGCAGTATTTTGAGATTGGTCAGCAAAACATTGTGGACCAAAGGCCACATACGGTGCTATACTGTTTTATGATCTATGTTGTAGGCCAAGATTCAAAGGAGAGTAGGAAATCCTCCCATTGTCCTAGCCAATTTTTATCACATTGCTGAAATGAATTATATAATCATTGTCTCACTGTTCTTTGTGTAATCGTACTCTACACAAGTTGGCAACTTTCAAAGGTGATTAAGTATGGAAAGTATTTTTGGCTATAATGTTCTTTAAGCTTTCTGAGGCACAATAAGTGATACATGGAATCAAGGATTTTAGTAGAATGTGCAACATTTTCACATGAAAAATATATTACTATATTTATCTACAAATAGGTTAAATATCTGAAATAAAAGCAGAATAGGGTGGAAATACTCAACGGTTCAGGCAGCATCTGTGGAGAAAGAATTTAGCTCTTTCTCTGTAGATGCTGCCTAACCTACAGTGTATTTAAAATGGTCTCTACTTTGTTGGATTTCCAAACACAAATTTTGTTTTTTTGTTGTTGTTGGATTACAGTGCATTTGTTACAAGGAGAAGTTGAATAAACGTGGTCCCTTTTCTCTACAGCATCAAAGTCTGAGGGGAGACCTGATAAAAGTTTATAAAATTAAGAAAGGCATAGATAGGGTAGAAATTCTGAATCTTTTTCCGGAGTAGGAATGTTAGATGCGTTATGGACATAGTTTTCAGGTGAGAGGGGAATAGTTTAAAGGATATGTGCAGGTAAGTTTTTATTCAAACTATGGTAAGGTGTCTGGCACGTACTGCTAGGGTTGGCAGTGGACACAGAGATGATGGTGTGTTCAGGGAATGGAGGGATATGAATCACGTGCAGGAAAACAAGTTTAGTTTAATTTGGTGTCATGGCCATTATAGGCAATGTTGGCCAAAGGGCCTATTCTCACACTGTACTGCTTCATGTTCTCGAATTATGTATCTGATTATTGGATGTGGTACTCTTGAATCTATTCTGCTTTGGATTGTTATAATTACAGCATCTGTATCTGTAGAAAGAGGAACAGTTAATGATTCAAGTCAAAGAACCTTCATCAAAATGGATGCTGCCTGGCCTGCTAAATATTTAGATTGCCAGAATTACTGTTTTTTTTCCAATTTTCAATTATTGCTTTGGATTGTGATTGATATTCTGTTCATTTAGTTCATTGTTTACAATAACCAGCAGGTATAAGTAATCTGTATGGTTGAGCTTTCCAATATTCATTAAATTGAAATGTTATCCATCATTATGAAATAACTGAAAAGTACCGAATGTACTTGAATGGTGACTTCATGACTTCCACAAAAGGTGCCCCAGAGTTATTTAACTGGTGATTCAAGCTGGTGCTAAGAAGCACTTGAATAAGTGCATTGTTAGACAGATGAGTCATTTGTTCTAAGACCGGTCTGGTCTTCTGCCTGCTATGGATCTCTTTATTGCTAACTGCCGATGGGACATCAACCGTCTCGACTTCACCGCACCTTGTTCCCATTCCAACCTTACTCCTTCCGAACGCTGTGCTCTCCACTCCCTCCGCACTAATCCTAACCTTACTATTAAACCCGCCGATAAGGGAGCTGCTGTTGTAGTCTGGCGTACTGACCTCTACCTTGCCGAGGCGCAGCGACAACTCGCGGACACCTCTTATTTACCCCTCGATCATGACCCCAGGCCATTGTCTCCCACACTATCACCGACTTTATCCGCTCAGGGGATCTCCCATCCACTGCTACCAACCTTATAGTTCCCACACCTCGCACTTCCCGTTTCTACCCCCTACCCAAGATCCACAAACCTGCCTGTCCTGGCAGACCTATTGTCTCAGCTTGCTCCTGTCCGACCGAACTCGTTTCTGCATACCTCAACACGGTTTTATCCCCCTTTGTTCAATCCCTTCCTACCTATGTTCGTGACATTTCTCACGCTCTTAAACTTTTCGATGATTTTAAGTTCCCTGGCCCCCACCGCTTTATTTTCACCATGGATGTCCAGTCCCTATTGTGACGAGAGTACACATAGATTAAGATGTTAGCTGTCCTGTGCTGGCACCAGTGGGATCAGCAGTTGGTCTGCCACCTGTCTTCAGGAGAAAGAGAGATAAGGAAAACAATGGAGCAGCATTTGGAGATGTTAATGAAGGGACGGGAGAGTTTAACGGAAGGAGAGCTGTCAAGATCGGCTCCCCCTTTGAACCCTGAACTGTTTGAAGTGAGGGACAGGCGATACCCCAGCAGGGGGATAAAAAGGGACAGGTTCGCTAAGGCAGGACACACACGACACCACGAGGTAATGAGACCCTGGATGCGGTGCGCCTCCCACAAGTCGGTGGGAGTTTTGGAGGGCTGGTCGCGGGACCAAGCCATAGACGCACAGGGTGGAAAGGTACGAATGGCGGGAACCTGGTGTGTGTCCGCCCTTGCCTGGGTGCCAGGTTCACCGCAGAGAAACAATCGTATCTGAAAACGGAGGGATCACGGTCGGTGACCTCAGAAGACATCACAAAGGGCTCGCCCGAAAGCTGACTGTGAAGAATATCGAAGGTCTGTGTGGAAGCCGTTTGAATGTTCATTCGCTTTTGCTCTCTCTCTCCTTACCCCCAACATGCATCGCCACGGCAGTGATTACTGTGAACTGAACTGAACTCAGTTGAACTGAACTTTGCGTCACTTTGAAACTGGTCATTTATCCCTAGACGACGATAGAGCTTGATTGACCCTGTTATCCTAATTCTGTGTACATGTGTGTTTATCATTGCTGAACTGTTACATTTATTATCCTTTTGATTAGAGTACTGTGTTGCTTGTTTCTTTAATAAAACTCTCTTAGTTCCAGTAATCCAGACTCCAACTGAGTGATCCATTTCTGCTGGTTTGGCAACCCAGTTACGGGGTACATAACATAAGTGGGGGCTCGTCCAGGATTTTGAACGCTAAATTTGGGACAGAGTAAATTGATTGGGTTAAAATTCCCGAAAGAAAGAAAAGGCAAACAGCAGAAGTGGAGATTGAGGAATTTCTAAAGGCGCCGACCTTGGAGGCATTAGAGGATGCCAGGAAAGTGGAATTGGCAGCTGTGGCCAAATGGTTGAATCTTGTTAAGGGGAAGTCGACAATAAGGAGAGAGGAGATACACAGAGCTATCGTAGAGCACGATGTATCTAAAGGTGTGTTTCCCCAAGGGGAGCTGGAGGTGGTGTCTATTGAAAAACCTGCTGGAGACGCAGTACAGGTGCAGCTTGAGAAACTGAGACTCGAGCACGAGTTCCGGGTACAGCAGTTAGAACACGAGGAGAAGCAGTTAGAAAGGCAGGAGAGAGAGTTAGAAAGACAGGAGAAAGAGAAACAGTTAGAAAGGCAGGAGAGAGAGAGAGAGAGAGAGTTAGAAAGGCAGGAGAGAGAGAGAGACAGTTGGAGCGAGAAGAGAGGCAGTTGGAGAAACAGAGGGAAAGGGAATTTGAGCTGGAGAAGTTAAAGATAAGGGCAAAGCAGGGGCCCATGCCGAACCAAGGTGGAGGGTTCAGGGCGACTCAGGAGGTTAGGCTCGTTCCCCCATTTGACGATACCGATGTGGATCGGTACTTTCTCCATTTCGAAAAAGTTGCTACAAGTCAGGACTGGCCGAGGGATAAGTGGGCTGTTTTGCTTCAGAGTGTACTGAAAGGGAAAGCCCAACAAGCTTACTCAGCCTTGTCCGCGGAAGATGCCCAGAGGTATGAGGTGGTGAAAGAGGCCATCCTCAGGATTTATGAGTTGGTCCCGGAGGCATACCAGCAGAGGTTCCGGAATGCGAGGAAGCAGTGGGACCGCACGTATTTAGAGTTTTCCTGTGAGATGCAGACATATTGTGAGCGTTGGTGCGCCTCGAAGGGGGTAGAGAGGGATTATGACAGACTGCTACAGCTGATCCTGATTGAGCAGTTTAAAGGTTGTGTCCCTGAGGGTATGAGACCCTACCTAGATGAGAAAGAGGCAGCCATGTTAGCCGCAACTGCTAAGTTAGCGGATGAGTATGCGTTGACACATAAAGTGAAGTTTGCCCCAAGTAAAGGCTACCAGAAGGGTAGTCAGGATGGCGGGGAGGGTCCGCCAGAAAAGTCAGAAAGTAAGCCGGGGACTAGTGAGAAGGATAAGGTAGACCGGGAGCAGTCTGGTAGGAAGTCTCCTGGGGTCGTCTGTTATAATTGTGGGAATGTCAGACACTTTGCGTCCAGATGCTTTGCCCCAAAGAAGGAGACGGGAAAATGAAAAACGGCGATTTTGACTGGCTGTATCGAGCTGGTAAACGAACCGCTAGGAGAGGAAAGGGCTGCCAAAGTTCAGGAAGGGCGCGAGAGGTTTATCTCGGCCAGATTGGTGTCAGTGAAGGAGGGATTAAACCCAGTTCCAGTGCGGATCTGGAGAGACACGGGAGCGTGTCAGTCATTGATATTGAAGAGTGTATTAGAGTTTAGCTCAGAGACCCAGACTGGGGAGGTCAAGGTCGAAGGTATTGGGGAAGGGACAGAGGCAGTCCCTTTGCACCAGATACACCTACAAAGCAACTTGGTCTCTGGACTAGTCACGATCGGGGTGAGGCCCGAATTACTGATGAAAGGCGTGGAAGTCTTGCTCGGTAATGACCTCGCCGGGGGAATCGTGTTCCCAGCCGTGAGATTGACAAGTCAGCCTGCCAGCATTGAGGCCCCGCCCATGGACTCACAGGTTCATCACGGGACTGCCGAAGTAAATTTAGCTGAGATGTACCAGGAGGAGGTAGAAAGTGAAAAGAAGGAGTGTAGTGAAACAAGAGGTAGTGAGGGAGCTGAGACAGACTTAGCATTAGCCAGGAAAGAATTTGTGCAGGCACAGGAGCGAGATGAGGGGCTGATGGTTTTGGCGGAGACAGCTCTCTCTGACGCAGAACTAAGAAGGGAGCCAGTAGGCTGTTGTGTGGAGGAGGAAGTGCTAAGGAAGAAAGGGAGACCAAGTACCGTACCCGCAGATGAGGAGTAGGGAGTGGTGCAAAAGAGTTATGGGGATGAGATTTTTAACCTGGCCCACAAGGTACCCTTCGGTGGACATTTTGAGGTGCTGGAGGAAACAGTTGGTGGAATCATGAAAGAGGTTTACCGGCTGCACAGGAGGAAGGATGTTATTGATTATGGCAGACGCGAACTGAGACGGTCACAGGCTTTTGATATGCTAACAAACCTAGTCGGTGTTAGCGCGGAAATCAATGAAGCTAGGGTCCCCCGATAAGAGAAAAAAACCATTTTGAAAAGATGAGTATGGTATCGACCAGATGAGAGAAGACTATTGTTTTGGCCAGCTCTGCTGGTAAGGTCTCTCCCTTAATCCCCGAACAAAGCGACTCTTTAGGAGAAGTAATTAAACGGCTCGCACACGTGTGTTTGATTGTCCCGAGGCAATGCAAAGAACTGGGACGTTGGGTGGTGTTTGTTACGCTGGGTCAGCCTAGTGAGCAACATGCCTATAGAATGAGTAATTCAGTGACGAAAGGGCTGACGAACACAGAGGTGTGTATTGGCGATGTAATACGGCTGTCTGAAGCCAGCTTGATAGTGAACCTTGAAAAAAATGAGTTTGGCCACACGAAGGTCATTTATCTGGGAATTGTGATGACACAGGGGCAGCTGGCAGCGATGCAAGCTAAAGTGCGGGCTATCTCTGACATCCCAACCCTGACAGACAAGAGGGCCCTCAGAAGGCTCTTGGAGATGGTGGGGTACTGGAGGAAGTTTTGGAATCCTCTGCGGTTACTACCCCTCCCCCTCCTACTAAGCCCTTGCGAGAGAAAACTAAGTCGGGATGGGACGACCCTTGTTATTGTGGTCCGGGACGAAACCCAATGAGAGGTTACATTGATCGCAATTCATTGGTGTTTTCGGCCACTATGAAGTTTGCTAAATTGGAGCCTGGGTTAAGGGATTATTAATAACACATATAAAAGGAACAGAAAATGTGATTGCTGACTGTCTGTCAGGTGTTGACAACTTAAAATTCTCTGTATTAGCCAAATAGCTGATGAAGATGTATATTTGTGTGTATCAAATAATGTATTCATGTTTGTAATTTTTACCCCGGTAAAAATCCTTAAAGGTGAAGGGTGTGACGAGAGTACACATAGATTAAGATGTTAGCTGTCCTCTGCTGGCACCAGTGGGATCAGCAGTTGGTCTGCCACCTGTCTTCAGGAGAAAGAGAGATAAGGAAAACAATGGAGCAGCATTTAGAGATGTTAATGAAGGGACGGGAGAGTTTAACGGAAAGAGAGCTGTCAAGATCGGCTCCCCTTTTGAATCCTGAACTGTTTGAAGTGAGGGACAGGCGATACCCCAGCAGGGGGATAAAAAGGGACAGGTTCGCTAAGGCAGGACACACATGACACCACGAGGTAATGAGACCCTGGAAGCGGTGCGCCTCCCACAAGTCGGTGGGAGTTTTGGAGGGCTGCTCGCGGGACCAAGCCATAGACGCACAGGGTGGAAAGGTACGAACGGTGGGAACCTGGTGTGTGTCCGCCCTTGCCTGGGTGCCAGGTTCACCGCAGAGAAACGATCGTATCTGGAAACGGAGGGGTCACGGTCGGTGACCTCAGAAGATATCACAAAGGGCTCGCCCGAAAGCTGACTGCGAAGAATATCGAAGGTCTGTGTGGAAGCCATTTGAATATTCATTTGCTTTTGCTCTCTCTCTCCTTCCCCCCCCACTGTCCATCACCACAGCAGTGATTACTGTGAACTGAACTGAACTCAGTTGAACTGAACTTTGCGTCACTTTGAAACTGGTCATTTACCCCTAGACGACGATAGAGCTTGATTGATCCTGTTATCCTAATTCTGTGTACGTGTGTGTTTATCATTGCTGAACTGTTACATTTATTATCCTTTTGATTAGACTACTGTGTTGCTTGTTTCTTTAATAAAACTCTCTTAGTTCCAGTAATCCAGACTCCAACTGAGTGATCCATTTCTGCTGGTTTGGCAACCCAGTTACGGGGTACGTAACACTATATACTTCCATCCCCCACCAGGAAGGTCTCAAAGTTCTCCGCTTCTTTTTGGATTCCAGACCTAATCAGTTCCCCTCTACCACCACTCTGCTCCGTCTAGCAGAATTAGTCCTCACTCTTAATAATTTCTCCTTTGGCTCCTCCCACTTCCTCCAAACTAGAGGTGTAGCTATGGGCACCCGTATGGGTCCCAGCTATGCCTGCCTTTTTGTTGGCTTTGTGGAACAATCTATGTTCCAAACCTATTCTGGTATCTATCTCCCACTTTTCCTTTGCTACATCGACGACTGCATTGGCGCTGCTTCCTGCACGCATGCTGAGCTCGTTGACTTCATTAACTTTGCCTCCAACTTTCACCCTGCCCTCAAGTTTACCTGGTCCATTTCCGACACCTCCCTCCCCTTTCTAGATCTTTCTGTCTCTGTCTTTGGAGACAGCTTATCTACTGATGTCTACTATAAGCCTACTGACTCTCACAGCTATCTGCACTATTCCCCTTCTCACCCTGTCTCTTGCGAAAATGCCATCCCCTTCTCGCAATTCCTCCGTCTCGGCCGCATCTGCTCTCAGGATGAGGCTTTTCATTCCAGGACGAGGGAGATGTCCTTTTTTAAAGAAAGGGGCTTCACTTCCTCCACCATCCACTCTGCTCTCAAACGCATCTCCCCCATTTCACGCACATCTGCTCTCCATCCTCCTGCCACCCCACTAGGAATAGGGTTCCCCTGGTGCTCACCTACCACCCCACCAGCCTCCGGGTCCAACATATTATTCTCCGTAACTTCCGCCACCTCCAACGGGATCCCACCACTAAGCACATCTTTCCCTCCCCCCCTCTGCTTTCCGCAGGGATCACTCCCTATGCGACTCCCTTGTCCATTCGCCCCCCCCCCCCCATTCCTCCCCACTGATCTCCCTCCTGGCACTTATTCTTGTAAGCGGAACAAGTGCTACACATGCCCTTACACTTCCTCCCTTACCACCATTCAGGGCCCCAGACAGTCTTTCCAGGTGAGACAACACTTCACCTGTGAGTCGGCTGGGGTGATATACTGCGTCCGGTGCTCCCGATGTGGCCTATATATTGGCGAGACCCGACGCAGACTGGGAGACCGTTTTGCTGAACATCTACGCTCTGTCCACCAGAGAAAGCAGGATCTCCCAGTGGCCACACATTTTAATTCCACATTCCATTCCCATTCTGACATGTCTATCCACGGTCTCCTCTACTGTAAAGATGAAGCCACACTCAGGTTGGAGGAACAACATCTTATATTCCATCTGGGTAGCCTCCAACCTAATGGCATGAACATTGACTTCTCTAACTTCCGCTAATGCCCCACCTCCCCCTCGTACCCCATCCATTATTTATTTATATACACACATTCTTTCTCTCTCTCTCCTTTTTCTCCCTCTGTCCCTCTCACTATATCCCTTGCCCATCCTCTGGGTTCCCCCCCCCCACTTTCCTTCTCCCTGGGCCTCCTGTCCCATGATCCTCTCATATCCCTTTTGCCAATCACCTGTCCAGCTCTTGGCTCCATCCCTCCCCCTCCTGTCTTCTCCTGTCATTTTGAATCTCCCCCTCCCCCTCCCACTTTCAAATCCCTTACTAGCTCTTCCTTCAGTTAGTCCTGATGAAGGGTCTCGGCCTGAAACGTCAACTGTACCTCTTCGTAGATTTGCTGCCTGGCCTGCTGCATTCACTAGCAACTTTGATGTGTGTTGCTTGAGTCATTTCTAAACCTTTGTGAATGAGAATTCCTTTTGTATAGTCAACCTGCCATTTTATTTATTTTCTTAGTAAGCATCAAAATCCCAAATTTATAGTATGTAACCATGTTGTCAACAGCTGCTCATTTATAGAAGAGATTTCATTTAAGTGCCCAGTTCGTCATGGGCATGTCCTCCTTCACCACTGAAAGTATCTACATGAGGTGCTGCCTTAAGAAGGCAACATCTTGGGACCTTGTTCTCGCAGATACCGTCAGCAGGAGGTACAGAAGTCTTAAGCCCCACACCATCCATTCCAAGAACAACTACTTCAGTCATTCAATTTTGAACAAAGCTGCACAGTTCTAATCACTACCTCAGTAGAGCAATACTGTGACCACTTTGCACTAAAATTGATTTTGTTTTCCTTGTTTTGTTCTACTTATGTCATTTTTGCATGATTTTGTATTATTAATTTATGATTTTTGTGTGACTGTCGTGTGCAGTATCTGACGTGCCTGCGATGCTACTGCAAATAAGTTTTAACGTTGCACAAGTACTTCAAGCTTGAACTTGAGGTAGGTTTGATATTGCAGAGTTCATAGTGAACCCATCTCTCTGCATCATACAATATACTTTTGTTCCTCTCCCTGCCAACAGAACCTTGGTGTTCTATTTAGTTCTAAGATACGCATTGAACAATATATCCGCACTTTCACTAAGACTATTTCTGCTTCTATAATTTTACCCAATTCCAGTCTTGACTCATCTGCTACTGAGCCCTCATCCATATTTATGATCCTGACTATTCCGATGTTGTTTTGACTCTCCCATTTCTATCCTCCATAAACTTTCAATTCTCCTGGTCTTATCCTAACACACCAACCTCCATCAAAGCAATCATTGCAAGTTACAGTGATTTTCATTTAAATGTCAGAAATGTTAAAATGTTTATTGTTGTCTTCAAATTCCACACGAGTCACGCTCCTCCCTATCTTTGTAATCTTGGCCAGTTCTACAGATTTCCAAATATTTGTATTTTATCAAAGTGCATATACTCAGTATGTTACCACGTACTACCTTGAGATTCACTTTCTTACAAACATTTACAGGAAAAACAGAAATAAAATAGGATCTATGAAAAACTATAACAAGCAGACATATATAGTACTGTGCAAAAGTCTTAGGAACATACAGTATATATAGCTAGGGTGCCGAAGACTTGCTTAGTACTGTATTTGTCAACGTGGAGCAGAGAGCAGCTTGTAAATCTGGTAGGACCAAGGGATGTAGGGAATGGTGAGGGTGGAGCGTCACCGGAGGGGTGTGAAACCGGTGGCAGAGAAGGAGTGCCAGGAACAGGGGTGGGGGGAGGAGGTGTGGGTGCAGACACACCCACCAAGGTAAAGATATTAGGTTCCAAATAATTGGATTATTGATCATTACAGAATGTCACTCTGGTGCCTCCCGCTCCCTCCCCTCTCCCTTCCTCTTTTCCCAACCATGATTTCCCTCTTCCTGCCATTCATATCTCTCTCTCTCTCTCTCTCTCTCTCTCTCTCTCTCTCTCTCTCTCTATATATATATATATATATATATATATACACACACACACACACATAAACATAATATGTGTGTGTTACTTCCGCCACCTCCAACGGGATCCCACCACTAAGCACATCTTTCCCTCCCCCCCTCCCCCCCCTTGCATTCTGCAGGGATCGCTCCCTACGCGACTCCCTTGTCCATTCGTCCCCCCCATCCCTCCCCACTGATCTCCCTCCTGGCACTTATCCGTGTAAGCGGAACAAATGCTACACATGCCCTTACACTTCCTCCCTTACCACCATTCAGGGCCCCAAACAGTCCTTCCAGGTGAGGCAACACTTCACCTGTGAGTCGGCTGGGGTGATATATTGCGTCCGGTGCTCCCGATGTGGCCTTTTATATATTGGCGAGACCCGACGCAGACTGGGAGACTGCTTTGCTGAACACCTACGCTCTGTCCACCAGAGAAAGCAGGATCTCCCAGTGGCCACACATTTTAATTCCACATCCCATTCCCATTCTGACATGTCTATCCACGGCCTCCTCTACTGTAAAGATGAAGCCACACTCAGGTTGGAGGAACAACACCTTATATTCCGTCTGGGTAGCCTCCAACCTGATGGCATGAACATTGACTTCTCTAACTTCCGCTAATGCCCCACCTCCCCCTCGTACCCCATCTGTTACTTATTTTTATACACACATTCTTTCTCTCACTCTCCTTTTTCTCCCTCTGTCCCTCTGAATATACCCCTTGCCCATCCTCTGGGTCCCCCCCCCCGTCTTTCTTCCCGGACCTCCTGTCCCATGATCCTCTCGTATCCCCTTTGCCAATCACCTGTCCAGCTCTTGGCTCCATCCCTCCCCCTCCTGTCTTCTCCTATCAGTTTGGATCTCCCCCTCCCCCTCCAACTTTCAAATCCCTTACTCACTCTTCCTTCAGTTAGTCCTGACGAAGGGTCTTGGCCTGAAACGTCGACTGCACCTCTTCCTAGAGATGCTGCCTGGCCTGCTGCGTTCACCAGCAACTTTGATGTGTGTTGCTTGAATTTCCAGCATCTGCAGAATTCCTGTTGTATGTGTGTGTGTTTGTCTGTGCCAAATCCTGACAAACAGCTAATATGCAAGGAGAAGATAAACTGGGCAAATAAAAAAAATACTGAAAACAAAGAGTTGTAAAGAGTCCTTGAAAGTGAGTCCATAGGTCGTACAATCAGTTCAGAGTAACGACAATTAAAGTTATCAACACCAATTCAGTAGCCTGATGTTTGTAGGGTAATAACTGTTCCTGAGCCTGGTGTAGGACCTAGGACTTGTGTTCCTCCTGTCTGATGTTAGTAGTGAGGAGGGCATGAGTTAGATGGATGCACTGCTCCATTTAAATGCACTCAGTGGTGGGAAGGAAGAAAAAAATAAGTATTTATCACTCTTCCTAAGAAAGCTGGAGCAATAGAATGTGAATTACATAGAACCATAAGTTTAATGAGTCATATCACCAAGATACTTCTAAGAATTTTGATGACGAGAGCTAAAAGTAAGATACAAGCTGAAACAGGCAAAGAGCAATGTGGTTTTGTGAAAGACAAAGGTACAAGAAACACAATATTGATGTTAAGGATACTGTCAGAACGAGCTATTCAAGTGCAAAAAGATTTGTTTGTTTTATCGACTACACAAAAGCATTTGATAAAGTGAAGCACGGTAAGTTATTTGAAATATTACAGAAAACTAGAAAAATCAGCAATTTGTACTGGGAACAAACTGCCGCTGTTAGAATAGATAGAGAAGTGAGTCAGTTTACAAAAATCAAGAGAGGCGTTAGACAAGGGTGTGTTTTCTCCCCTGATTTATTTAATGTGTACAGTGAAACAATATTACAAAGAATAAGAGACATCTTGGGAGTCAAAGTTGGCGGTGAAAACATCAATAATTTCAGATATGCAGATGACTATGTGTTAATCGCAAGTACAGAGGAAGAACTACAAGACTTAACTGATATAATTGTTGAAGAAAGTGCAAAAATGGGTCTATCTATCAATTGCAAAAAGACATTGTGTGGTGATATCCAAAAAGAAGGAGAATCCTATCTGCAGGCTGAGAATAAATGGGGAAGACATAAAACAAGTTCAGAACTTTTGCTACTTATTGGGTGACATCAAAAGAAGAATAGGGATGGCAAAAGACACCTTTACAAGAATGAAGAGTATACTGACCAATACTAAACTAGGCATGACAACCCGCCTCAGAATACTGAAATTTTACATTTATCCAGTTATGTTATATGGATCAGAATGTTGGACAATGTCTAGTAACATGAGGAAATGAATTGTAGCAGCAGAGATGTGGTTTTTGAGGGGGATGCAAAGAATATTATGGATGAAATGAATATCTAACGAGGATGTCATGAACAGAGCAAACACAAAAAGAGAGATAATGTATGAGATCATGAAAAGGCAACGTAACTTCATTGGACATGTGATTAGGAAAGAGGAGTTAGAATGCATGGTAATTATGGGAAAGATTGAAGGGAAGACAAAGACAAATGATGATGGAAACAGCAGCCAGAGAACTGGAAATGAATACCAATGAATTGATTCACTTGACCCGAAACAGGAGTGTGTGGGCCATGGCAGTCAAAGCTCACACTGGGCATGGCACCTGATGATGATGGTGGGAAGGACTCTGTGATGGACTGGGCAGTATCCATCACTTTCTGTATTCTTTACCATTCCCAGACATTGGTGTTTCCATACCAGGCCATGATGCAACCAATTAGGAGACTCTCTGCTATGCATCTATAGAAGTTTGTCAAATATTTGGTGACATGCCAAATCTGCACAGACTTCTAAGAAAGTAGAGGTACCGCATTGCCGCCTTTGTGATGCCACTTATGTGTTGGTGCCGGGCTACCAATGCTCTCCATGTGTATTCCCCTCACTGATTCTTTGTGATGACACTTACTGTATATGCTGATGCCGGGCTACTGATGTGCATTCCGCTCACTGACCTCTGGCTTCTTCCTCCTGATCAGCTCTTTGGTTGCGCTGATGTTCGGTGAGAGGTGGTTGTTGTGGCACCACTCAGCTTAATATTCAATCTCCCTCCATCATATTTGATTTGGCCAGCAACAGTGGAATCATCAGCAAACTTAAAAACGGAACTGGTGTGTACTTGGATAAACAGTGAGTAAAGTTGGGGGGAGCACACAGCCTATGATGCACCTGTGCTAATGGTGAGTGCAGAAGAGGTGTTGCCAATCCATGGTAACTGGGATTTGCCAGTGAGGAAATCGAAGATCCAGATGCACAGGGAAGTACCCTGTGGCCCAGGTCTTGGAGCTTAGTAATGACTAATCACAAGTCCCACAAGAGCACCCATGTTATAATTGGAAGATCGGATTTAGTAATAACCTAGCTTCCCTCTAACAGCTTCTATCGCCACTAAAATCAGTAGTAGATTATAATACATGGGAGTAGAAATAGGCCATTCGGCCCATCAAGCCTGCTCTTCCGTTTCTTCATGACTGATTTATTATCCCTCTCAACCTATCCTCATATCTCTCCCCATAACCTTTGACACCTTGATAAATCAAAGACATATCAACCTCCGCTTAAAATATACCCAATGACTTGGCCTCCACAGCTGTCTGTGGCAATGAATTTCACAGATTCACCACCCTCCTCATCTCTGCTTTAAATGGATGTCCCTCTATTGTGAGGCTGCGTCCTCTGATCCTAGACCCCTCCACCATAGGAAGCATCCACTCTATATAGGCCCTTTAATATTCAATAGGTTTCAATGAGATTACCCCCCCCCCGCTCCACCCCACAAATCCAGGACATGCCAACGGAGGGCTGTGTTAATGTAGTTGGTGATAATAACTCTCATGCTCCAGTTGCTGTTTGATCTCTTCATTGGCCAATCAGGATTTTGCAGTTGAAAGTTTCTCCATGTTTTAATAATCGCACTATTGTGTTGGAGACCTCCGAGTGTCCTCCCCATATCCGCATTGGGTGACAGTATCATAAGAGCTCCCACTTCACTAACCTCACTAAGAGTCATCTTAAAGATGCAAAATGTGAATTTTCCCAGTGTAGTCTGTGCTCTCTGTCCCTACAGCATATTCATTCCAGTTATGTTTTCCAGTAACACAGCTATCAGTATACGGGCTGTCCCCAACAACCCATCGATCTAACAGAGCATTAACCCTTTGCTCATTCCCATCTTTCCACAAAAGTGTATACAGTAAGGTCTCAGGTTCCCCAGTGGAGAAGCTTCACCTTTGCTAGGCAATAGGGCCGGCAGCACTGCACCGCTCTGGACCGATCCCCTGTGCCCCTGCTGTCAGCCATTTGTTCCACCACAGCCTAGGTCGTGGGAGGGGCACCAGGCTCAACTTTCTTATTATCACAATGATGTTTACGTAAGTGATACATGGTTCCCAGGTCATTAGTCTTTGCATTTCCCCCTCTGCCCTTCAACAGGACCTGAAACATTTCTCTGTGGGTCAGCCGGGAGTACTTTCTACATTACCCTTACCACCCCCCTGTACTATCTTGAGGCTGCAGAGGCCTGACCTTCCCTTTTCCATCATCAATGTGCCATAGTCCCTCTATGTTTTCAAGTGCCTCCCTCACGAACTGTCCCAGTTTCTGTGCTAAAAGAGCCAACAGGACCCCCTTTAATTTTGCAGGTGTTGTTTGAACATGTCCCCGATCCAATATCTCAACATCCGGACAATCTGATTCCAATCTACTGTAAATCCCTGTATGGATAACTACAGATTGAAGTGCCAGATTCCCTCGCCTACGGTATGCCAATGTGTGTCCTGTGGCCCCAGTCTAACACAGAGGGATAAACCCTCAATACTGCATGTCAGACTCAGGGAAACAACTCTGTAGGCTCCCTGTTAATGGTTCACTGGTTCTACTTAATATCAGAGAATGTATACAGTGTACAACCTGAAATCCTTACTCCTCATAGACATCTCCTCCTCTCTCCCCCTCTCTCCTCCCTTTCTCCCTCCTCCCCTCTCTCTCTCCTTCCCCCCTCTCCCCTCTCCTTCCCCCTCTCCCCCTCCTCCCCTCTCCCCCTCTCTCCTGCTCTCTCCCCTTATCCCCCCTCCCTCCCTCCCTTCTTTTCTCTTCCCTCTTCTCTCTCTCTCCCTCCTCCCTCCCTCTCTCTCCGTCATTATCTTTCTCTCTTCATCTCTATCTCCAGCTCTTAGTACTAGTCACAACCTAAGAGAAGATTCCCACTTGACCCCTTCAAACATCTAACATAACTTTAACACAGTGCTTTTCCATCCACTCGTGTCAACAGCCTGTACCTTCTCATTTCTTGTGACCTTTGGTCTCAGGCTAGACACATAACTTAGAAACTGAGACAACAGGTCTGTAAGGAGAAAAACGTTCTCCACTGGCATCTAATTTCAAGGATGTGCCTCCATGCACATCTCCAGGCTGTAGAGTAGTGCTCACATTAAGTTCTCAAATCATTGCTTGTGCTTTCTCAAAATATTCCCACATCCCAGACTAACACCATTTTGTCTTACAAACTCCCATATTGTGTTGCACATTTTAGCATTTAACAAAGAGAAATCAAATTTAACTCCTTCCTTACATCTGTTTAAAAAGTTCCAGTGGGTTGTATATTCCTGGATACACAGGTGAACATATGAATCAACTTAAGGCAGCCCACCCTTCCTGAGCTGCTTTCACTTTCCTCTGATCCACCCAGGTCCTTCCCTCCCCACATGTATTTTCCATCTGCCTAATGCCCACGTTACCTATTGGGGCTCCTACCCCCTTGTGCATTTGCTTCATCAGCTCCGTATTATCACCTTACCTGGTTTCACGTGGCCTTCATTCAATTCCAGCACCTGCAGCTCCTTCTCCCGTCTCCACTTACCACTTTCCAGCCTCCATCTCTACCTTCACCATTCTTTCTTCACTGGCTCCACCCGCCCCTTTCTCCACTCTCCTTAGCTATCTCTACCAGCTACTGTGGTAAGCAACTATTCAAGAAAAAGAAGGCATCCGTTAGTCTTGCGAGACCATGGACCTGCGCCTGGAAAGTCTTCACTCTCCAGGGCGCAGGCCTGGGCAAGGTTGTATGGAAGACCAGCAGTTGCCCATGGTGCAAGTCTCCCCTCTTCACGACACTGATGTTGTCCAAGGGAAAGGCATTAGGACCCATACAGCTTGGCACCAGTGTCGTTGCAGAGCAATGTGTGATTAAGTGCCTTGCTCAAGGACACAACACGTTGCCTCGGCTGGGGCTCGAACTCACTGCCTTCAGGTTGCTAGTCCAATGCCTTAATCACTTGGCCACGTGCAACTAATCAACTAACAGGAAATTTTTTTTAAAAATTTAAAAACACTGTATAAAAACATAAAATATTTAAATATAATAAACTTGGCTTAGAAGAAATAAATGGTGAGATCAAATTACCTTACTAACTAAAATAAATTATTTATGAAGAACACAGAAAGGGCAAGGATAAAGGAAACACTCCTTTATGTATGATTAATTCCAGGTTATGGTGGGGAGTGGCCTGCTGGTTATTAGACTAAAATCTGGAAATTATTTCAGACACTTGAGGAGAATTTCCACCATGGTGTTTGGGGAAGTTAACTTCAATAACGCTAAGTCCTTGTTATCGCTGACGTACTGTCTCAAGCTCAGAAGGTTAGTTGTGAATTACTGTGAGTAGCTTGTCCCTCCAGAGCCCTCTCCATGGTGTCCAGTGAATCCTGGTTGCCATTAGGTGGGTGGTGTTTTGTATCTTCTGCTGGCATTTGCAGCTGAGTTTGATGTCAGAAACTTGGGTAGGTTTGTTCCCACAGTTTTTGGAGTGAGACAAGCACAGACTTGGTGGCTGCCTTGCATCATCTGGAACTCCTGGGTGCTAGCCACGTTAACTCCCATATTGATATGTCTGTTCCTAGGCTCCTCCACTGCCCAGGGCGGCTAAGTACAATTTAGAGAAACAACACCTGATAACGCACCTGTCTAGTCTACAAGCTGATGGCACGAAGACTGAATTGTCCAATTTTAAGTAACCTGCTCTCCCTCTGTCCTTTTACTCTCTCTTCTCAATGGACTCTGTTTCTCCCACACACGCAGCCAATTCCTCTCTGTCTTTTGCCTCCTCCACCCATTCCACCTCCCTCTCACCCACACAGGGTCCCCTCCCCATATTGTGCCCACCTCCCATACTTGACACTACTTTCCTCTTTCCTAACAGATTCCAGAATCCATCATCTACAGCCATTCGTTGCCTCCATCTAATGCCTCCCTGCTCCCTTTTCTATTTGCACTTCCACTCCTCCATCTGCTCCTCACCTGGACCCTTGTATTGCTTTCCAGCTCTTACTCCCCCCCCCACCGCCTTCCACCTCGTTATACTGTCCATCTCTCAGGCCAGGTGAAGGGCCTTGACCCAAAATGTTGAGCGTTCGTTTCCCTCCACAGATGTTGCCTAACCTGCTTTAGGATTGCTTACAGACTTTGCTCCCTATGCAAGAGGAAGTATTCTGTCACCACCTTTGCCTGCTGTAGGATTGCTCATAAACTTTGCCTCTTTACGCAAGAGGCGTCTAAAATTAACCTGTTTTACAAATGTTCAGAATGATTCTTTGTTTCTGAAAGCTGCCCTGAATGTGTGGAAGTTGTGGTCAGGCAAGGGTTAACATAATGTCCAGGCAGGGATAGGTGGCAAATAGAGTGCAGACAGCCCAGGCCAGAAAGACCTTTGAAGAGCATAGCTTCCCTTTGTACACCAGGAGTTTGGAAACAAGATAAGCACCAACTAAGGGACAACTGCTTTACTAACATCAAAGTATCATCAGCTATCAGCTTGTAGTTTCTATTGACTTTAAAAACCTGTATTGCAAATAGTGATTGTCCTTGCAAGTAAGGAATTTGAACATACAGTTTAGCAAGTGGTCAATATCCATAATTGCTAGTCAGCTCTGTGTAAAAATGGCATTTCTCTGCTCGAAATTCAAAACAGTGTGGGTGACAGGGGCCGTGTTGTTCTCCTTGTGCACAACTAAATTAGTGTGTGGTTGGGTCGTAAGAGTGTGTCTGCTCTGGGTCCAGTTATTTTATTTTATTATCAGTGACAACAGGTTCCACCAAGGTGGCTAACTCTTGGTTTCATAATACTGGAGAAGGGGATTAAGCCCCCGTAGCTGATCAGTCCTAAATCCTAGTCTGCTCATATTTGAGCAAGAGATCGAGTCAGCTGCTGGAATGTAAATCTCCTGTATGGAGTAGTCAAGATGCACCAACACCTTAGCCACTGACGTAGGAAAGCTGCAGTGTTAAAAAAAAGGGTGCCCTGGTCTGGGTCCGGTCCCGCAGGAAGCTCAGGAAAGAGTTGCCGTGGTCCAGGTTGGGTCCGCACAAAGTTGACATAGGAAAAATTAGCTAAGTGTGTTGTTTTTTTAAAGAAAAGGAATTCCAAAGTGTGTGTGTGTGTGCGCGCCCCGTCTCCCCAATTGTGAATAGTACTGTGAGAGTCCCCGGCCCCCGGATCTCTAAAGGACTCTGGTGGCGTGCATGTTTGTACATTACGGACCAGAAAGCATTAAGTATGCTGGGAAGTATATTGTACAGCTGGGTTGGACTAAGTGAGTGACTGCAGGTGAGAAGAGAAAATGTAAGACTGTAGGCTGGCCCCTGACTGATAGTTCAACGTAAAAGTGAAATGTAAAAACTGTTAGAACAATCCTGTAAAAAAAGCAGAGCAAATAGAAACAAAGAAAACCTACAGCACAATACAGGCCCTTCGGCCCACAAAGCTGTGCCAAATATGTCCTGACTTTAGAACTACCTAGGCTTACCCATAGCCCTCTATTTTTCTAAGCTCCATGTATCCATCCAGGAGTCTTAAAAGACCCTATTATTTCCATCTCCACCACCGCCACCAGCAGCCCATTCCAAACACTCACCACTCTCTGCATTAAAAACATACCCTTGACATCTCCTCTGTACCTACTTCCAAGAATCTTAAAACTGTGCTCTCTCGTGCTAGCCATTTCAGCCCTGGGAAAAAGCCTCTGACCATCCACACAAACAATGCCTCTCATTATCTTGTACACCTCTATCAGGTCACCGCTGATCCTCCATCACTCCAAGGAGAAAAGGCCAAGTTCACTCAACCTGGTTATGAGCAAAATGAGCAAAAGTTAAAGAAGGAAAAGATGCAAAGAACAGGCAATAATGATTACCGCAGTGTTTAAAAAGAAACAATAACCACCAGAGTCTGAGGATGAACTAGACGCTGCACCCCTGCCTTCCCCAGGTATTGTAAATGTTTTCAAAAATATTCCGGATTAATACTAGAAGGGGGATGCCCGTCTTAATAAATGATATAGCAAATAAGTTGCAACCTCGGTTAAAGGAAAACAGCGCAGCGGTTAAGGCAACACTGCTGCAGCCCAGGGTAGCGGAGTTCAGATTCAACTCTGGAGTCTTCTGTGAGAAGTCTCTGAACATCCTCCCCGTGGAGTGCATAGATTTCTGCCGGGTGCTCCGTTTTCCTCCCACAGTCCACAGACCTGCCGGGTAGGTGAAACGGTCGTTGCAAATTATTCTGTGGCTAGATTTGATGGCAGACGAACTTAACAAGTATTTTGCATCAGTCTTCACTGTGGAAGACACTGGCAGCATGCCAGACATTGGAGAGTGTCAGGGGCCAGAAGCGAGCATGGTAGCCTTTACTAAGGAGAAGGTGCTTGGGAAACTGGAAAGTCTGTAGGTACCAGATAAGTCACTTGGACCAGATGGTGAACACCCCAGTGTTCTGAAAGACTTAGCTGAAGAGATTATGAAGGCATTAGTAATGATCTTTAAAGAATCACTAAATTCTGAATGGTTCTGGAGGACTGGAAAATTGCAAAGGTCATGCCACTCTTTAAGCAGGGAGGGAGGCAGAAGAAAGGAAATTATAAGCCAGTTAGCCTGACCTCAGTGGTTGGGAAGATGTTGGAGTCCATTATTAAGAATGAAGTTTCAGGGGACTTGGAGGAGGAATATGAAGTAGGCCAAAGTCAGCATGATTTCCTTAAGGGGAAACCTTGCCTGACAAATCTGTTGGAATTGTTTGAGGAAATAACAGGCAGGATAGACAAAGGAGAGTCAGAGGATGTTGCTTACTTGGATTTTAGACGACCTTTGATAAAGTGCAGCACTTAAGACGGCTTAATAAGATAAGAGCCCATGGTGTTACAGGAAATATACTAGCCTGGATAGAAGATTGGCTGATTGGCAGGATGCAAAGGGTGGGAATATTCTGGTTGGCTGCCAAGGACAAGTGGTGTTCCACAGGGGTCAGTGTTGGGACCACTTCTTTTCATGTTATATGTCAATGATTTGGGTGATGGAATTGTAAAGTTCTCAGACAATACAAAGACAGGTAGAGGGGCAGGTAGTGTTGAGGAAGCAGGGAGTCTGCAGAAGGACTTGGACAGATTGGGAGAGTGGGCAAAGAAGTGGCAGATGGAATACAGTGTCGGGAAGTGTATGGTCATGCACTTTGGTAGAAGGAATAAAGATGTAGACTATTTTCTAAGTGGGGAGAAAACTCAAAAATCAGAGGTGCAACGGGACTTGGGAGTCCTTGTACGGGATTCCCTGAAGGTTAATTTGCAGGTTTTGTTGGTGGTAAGGAAGGCAAAGGCAACATTAGCATTCATTTTGAGAGGACTATTATATAAGAGAAACGATGTGATGCAGAGGCTTAATAAGGCATTGGTCGAACCACATTTGGAGTATTGTGAGCAATTTTGGACCCTTTATCTAAGAAAAAAAGTGTGCTGGCATTGGAGGTGATTCAAAGGAGGTTCATGAGTATGATTGCAGGAATGAAAGGGTTAAAGTATGAGGAGCGTTTGATGGATCTAGGCCTGTACTCACTGGAGTTGAGGAAAATGAGGGGGGAATCTCATTGAAATCTATTGAATATTGAGAGGCCTAGACAGAGTCAATGTGGAGAGGATGTTTTCAATGATGGGGGAGTCTAGGACCAGAAGGTACAGCCTCAGAATAGAGGGATGTTCATTAAGAACAGAAATGAGAAGGAATTTCTTTAGCCAGAGGGTGGTGATTCTACTTCCAATAAGACGGTGGCACGTTTGAATGCAGCAGCCTCTCAGGGCCAACCAAAGGTGCACTTTTCTTTCTAAAATGTGTTTTATATGATCGTACGACCATACTGTACTCCAAGAACAATGGGTACAGCAGGCCTCCCACATAATGATCTACTTGTTGTTCGGAGCCACCGGCCAGGGTGTTGAAAGAGCCGGTGGATGAGTCGGGGAAGGAGAAGCCGTCTGACGGGCCTGGAGAAGGAGAATCCAGTGGAACAGTTGGAGAGGCTTCGGAAGATCTGACCTGGATGCAGTGTGCAGTGTAACCATGAGTGACTGTCCTGGACATTTCTCTTGCATTCGCAAGATCCTGTTGGACACCTTAAAATACTGCAGGCCTGTTTCCCTTGTTTTGAAGCGAGACCGGCAACGAGGCAGCAGCGTGGCCGCGGGTGTAGCAAGGACAGGGCCTCAAGCTGTGGGCTTGCCTGCTGCTGTAGTCCAGGTGAGAAGATGCTGGAGGCTGTGTAGCATGATATCTGTGCTCAGTTGGGAGCTGACCTCTCCCATCAGTGCTGCCCTCCAGTGTTTGACCAGCGGAAGGACAGGATGGATTGCTGGAAGCTGTACCATCAATTTGCATGTCGCCCAAGGACTTGGACGATACATGTCATTGATAGGAGCATTCCCATGCAGGTCCACCAAAGAGCTTTAAAAAACCCAGCCTCTATAAAAGAGAGGTACCGCCTAGCAGAGCGGTCATCATGGGAGCGGTCATCATCGGAGTAATCTTGAGTCAGAATAGTAGGGCTTTGGCTCAACAAGGCTTCAGCAAGAGCAGGTGGAGGTAAGGTAAGTAGGTGAGTTCATTCCTTATTTCTTATTTCTTTTTTCTCATTTAACTCTAGAGAGAATAGAGGGTATGTCTACAGTGTCCTGTTCTGGGTGTCAGATATGGGATTTCCAGGAGACTTTAAGCCTCCCCAGTGACCACATCTGCACCAGGTGCATCGAGATGCAGCTCCTCAGAGAGCGTGTTAAGAAACTGGAGCTGCAGCTCGATGACCTTCGGCTTCTTAGGGTAAGTGAAGCAGTGATAAGCAGGAGCTACAGGGAGGTAGTCACCTCAAGGCTACACGAGACAGGTAAATGGGTGACTGTCAGGAGAGCAAAGGGAGAACATCAGATAGCGGAGAGCAGCCCTGTGGCTGTACCTCTCAACAATAGATACTCCATTTTGGGTACTGTTGTGGGGGACGACATACCTGGGGGAAGCGACAGTGGCCATGCCTCTGGCACTGATTCTGGCCCTGTGGCTCAGATGGGTAGGGAAAGGAAGAGGATGGTAGCAGTAATAGGGGACTCTATAGTCAGGGGGACAGACAGGTGATTCTGTGGACAGGAAAAGGAAACATGGATGGTTGTTTGCCTCCCAGGTGCTAGGGTCCGCGATGTTTCTGAACGTGACCACAATATCATGAAAAGGAAGGGTGGGTAGCCAGAAGTCGTGGTACATATTGGTACCAACGGCATAAGAAGAAAAAGGGAGGAGATCCTGAAAACAGAATACAGAGAGTTAGGAAGGAAGCTGAGAAGCAGGACCTCAAGGGTAGTAATATCGAAAATCCAGCCTGTGCCACGCGACAGTGAGTATAGGAATAGAATGAGGTGGCAGATAAATGTGTGGCTGAAGAATTGGAGAACAGGGTAGGGATTCAGATTTCTGGATCACTGGGACTTCTTCTGGGGCAAGTGTGACCTGTACAAAAGGGATGGGTTGCACTTGAATCTGAGGGGGACCAATATTCTTGTGGGCAGGTTTACTAGAGTTGTTGTGGGTGGTTTAAACTAATGTGCCAGGAGGATGGGAACCAGTATGATAGAGCTGAGGATGAACCAGCAGGTTTACAAGTAGATGAGGGGTGTAACATGAATGTAAGGAAGGACAAGCCAATGACTGGGGACAAATACAGACAGAGCAAAGAGTTAAATTGTACCACAAAGGCAAAATTCAAAAAGGCAAAGAATGTAGGACTGAAGGTGTTGTATTTAAATAGGCACAGCATCCGGAATAAGGTGGACGAACTCGTGGCCCAATTAGAATTTGGTTGGTATGAATCATGGCTGAAAGAAGGGCATAATTGGGAGCTTAACATCAAAGGATATACTTTGTATCGAAAGGACAGGCAGGAAGGCACAGGTGGGGGTGTGGCTCTGTTGGTAAAAGTTTACATCTGTAGAAAGAGGTGCCATAGGGTCAGAGAACGTTGAAGCTTTATGGGTGTTGTGTAATAACTCAGATCTTATTAGGAGTTTAACATAAAGGAACCCGTAGGAGGCAGTGATCCTGATATCATTGAATTCATACTGCAATTTGAGAGGGAGAAGCACAAATCACATGTATCAGTATCACAATGGAATGAAGGGAATTACAGAGGCATGAGAGAGAAGCTTGCCCAGGTGGATTGGAGGAGGACACTGGCAGGGATGATGGCAGAGCAGAGATGGCTGAAGTTTCTGGAAATAGTTCACAAGGCACAGGGTAGGTATGATCCACAGAGGAAGAAGTTCTCAAATGGCAGGGGTAGGCAACCGTGGCTGACGAGGGAAGTTAAGAACTGCAAAAAGCCAAGGAAAGGGCATATAAGGTAGCAAAAGTGAGTGAGAAGTTGGATGATGGGGAAACTTTTAAAATCCAGCCAAAGGCAACTAAAAAAGCTATAAGGAGGGAAAAGATGAAATTTGAGGGCAAACTACCCAATAATATAAAGCATGTTACCATAAGTTTTTCAGTATATAAAGAGTAAAAGGGAGGTGAGAGTTGATATTGGACCACTGGAAAATGATGCTGGTGAGGTAGTAATGGGGGACAAAGAAATGGCAGAGGAACTTAATGAGTACTTTCCATCTGTCTTCACTGTGGAAGCCACTAGGAGGTCCGTGAGTGTCAGGGAGCAGGAGTGAGTGCCATTGCTATTACAAAGGGAAAAGTGCTAGGCAACCTCAAAGGTCTTAAGGTAGAAAAGTCAGCTGGGCCAGATGGACTACGTCCCAGAGTCCTGAAAGAGGTTGCTGAAGAGATAACGTATGCATTGGTCATGATCTTTCAAAAATCACTTGATTCTGGCATGGTCCCAGAGGACTGGAAAATTGCAAATGTCACTCCACTCTTTAAAAAAAGGGAGGAAAGGTTAGGCCAGTTAGCCTAACCTCGGTGATTGGGAAAGTGTTGGAGTCTATTATTAAGGATGAGGTTTCGAGGTACTTAGAGACTAATGATAAAAATAAGTCAAAGTCAGCATGGTTTCTGTAAAGGGAAATCTTGCCTGACAAATCTGTTAGTGTTCTTCGAGGAAGTAACAAGCAGGGTGGACGAAGGAGAGACAGTTGATGTCATTTACTTGGATTTTCAGAAGGCATTTGATAAGGTGCCACACATGAGGCTGCTGAACAAGATAAAATCCTATATGGCATTACAGGAAAGATACTGGCATGGATAGTGGAATGGCTGACAGGCAGGAGGCAGTGAGTGAGAATTAAAGGGGCATTTTCTAGTTGACTGCTGGTGACTAGTGGTGTTCCTCAGGGGTCAGTATTGGGACTGCTACTTTTCACATTGTTTGTCAGTGATTTAGATAATGGAATTGATGGCTTTGTGGAAAACTTTTCTGATATAAAGATAGGTGGAGGGGTAGGTAGTGCTGAAGAAGCAATGTGATTGCAGCAGGACTTAAACAAATTGGAAGAATGGACAAAAAAGTGGCAGATGTATGCTAATATATTTTGGTAAAAGGAACAATAGTGCAGACTATTATCTAAATAGGGAGAAGGTTCAAACATCAGAGGTATAGAGAGACTTGGGAGTCCTTATGCAAGACTCCCAGAAGGTTAATTTACAGGTTGAGTCTGTGGCAAAATTATTTCAAGGGGAATAGAATATAAAAGCAAGGAGATAATGCTGAGCCTTTATAAGACTCTAGTCAGGCTGCACTTGGAGTATTGTCAACAGTTTTGGGCCCCATATCTCAGAAAGGATGTGTTGTCATTGGAGAGAGTCCAGAGGAGGTTCATGAGGATGATTCCAGGAATTAAGGTGTTAACATATGAGGAGTGTTTGGCAGCTTTGGGTTTGTACTCACTGGAATTGAGAAGAATGCGGGGGGGGGGGAGGGGGGCAGGGAAGGATCTCATTGAAGCCTACCGAATGTTAAAAAGACTAGATAAGGTGGATGTGGAGAGGATGTTTCTATGGTGTGGGTATCCATAACTAGGAGGGACAGCGTCAAAATATAGGGTCAACCCTTTATAACAGAGGTAAGGAGGAATTTTTTTTAGCCTGAGAGTAGTGAATCTATGGAATGCTCTGCCACAGACAGCAGTGGAGGCCAAGTCCGTGTGTATACTTAAGACAGAAGTTGGTCATTTCCTGATCGGTCAGGGCATCAAAGGATATGGCGAGAAGGCAGGTGTCTGGGGTTGAGTGGATTCCAGGATCAGCCATGATGGAATGGCGGAGCAGACCTGATGGGCTGAATGGCCTAATTCTGCTCCTATGTCTTATGATCTTATGTGTTTTTTTGCATAACAACGAGTGTGATTTTTTTCTCTCTTGCTGTTTTGAATGTATGTTATGCAGCTGGGCCCAGAGGAACACTGTATTGTTTGACTATATCCGTGTATGGTCTGAATGGTTTGATTTGAATTCATTGCCACGAATGGCTGTGGGGCCAAGTTGTTGAGTATAACAGGTTCTTGGTTAGTCAGGGTGTCAAAAGTTACGGGGAGAAGGCAGGACAATGGGGTTGAGAGAGTTTAAAAGTCGGGCATGAAGTAATGATGGGGCGGTCCCGATGGTCTGAATGGTCTAATTCTGCTCCTATGTCTTATGGTTAGAGTTAAATTGGGATTGTCGGGGGTTGTTGGGACAGCATGGCTTGAAGAGCCAGAAGGGTCTGCTTTGTGCAGTATCTCTAAGTAAGTAAACATAAATAAATATACTGTTGCTTGTGTGAGATGAGAAGAGTTAAGTAAAATTGTGAGCGTCTTCCAATATTGTCAAAAGCAACTACAACATCAAAGGATAAAAGCCGTAATGGAGACAACATTTGTGTGAGACTTCTGGATTGCTCTACTATAGCCGTTGGGCAATATTGTCCATTGCTTCACAAGTATTACAATAACTTCCATACAATTTGAATGTTAAAGCTTTGTTTTGTATTTAACCAAATTGGCAGTAACCAAATTTTGGCTAATCATTACCAGATTAACTTCTGCTTAAAACTTCACTGTTCAACTTTGGTTTTAAGGTTACCTGCTTTATACATGTATGGCTCATGTGATGCACTTGAGACTGGTAATTTTTGTTTTGAACAGTGTAGACGTATTTTAGATAATACTATTCTAAATATTGATTCTACAGTTCTTTGATCCAACAAACATGAAAATGGGATGGTAAACATGATAGGATGTCCACGAGGAATATGTTTTTGTTTGAGGACAGTCTGGCCACCGGGCTCGAAGATGCCCTCTGGTCAAGGCAACTTTCATAGGTTTCAGTCTCCATGTCACCAGTACCATAGACTATGTAGTTTACTTTAAACAATCCGTTCCTGAACTGCACCTAAGAATGTACAGTTCTAATTCTGCCCATTGTAAAATGCCACTTGATGTAAGCCAGTATATTATTTTCTGTGACTTTTCCTCCACCACCTCATATAGCAGCTGGGACAGGACAGTCACCTTCCCTCCTGTGCTGCTCAAGCAGCGGAACGCTGTTACCTGAACAAAAGCCTGCATCCTCGCAGCTGGCGTTGCTGTCAACATTTACACTGGTTCTATGATGCCTTTGGAGTAGCACTTGAGAATAGGCAATGGACTACTGTAGCAACTACTACATGAGTTTCTCTTCTCTTTGGAACTCCAATAAAACATGGTGAATTAACTCTGAACCTTTTCAATTACTTACTACAATTGTCATTATAGAATATGTGGCCCATACTAACAGGAAGGATAAAATAACTAGAACAAACAAACAAGCTGACTCCTTTGCTAAGGCAGCAAGAGCAGATCTTTATGGCCATGGAGCACCCCAGTATGATCAGGCTGCCAATACTTTCCAGGTTCTTTGTTGAAACAGTGTGATGTGTCAGAAACTGAAATTACTTTATGGATTAAAGCATAGTGTATGCAATGTTATAAACAATGGCGGCAGGTATAATCGGAACTGAAAGAATCTTGACCAGAGCAACAAAATAACAGCAACTACATGACGTCACACCTCAAACTGGTCACCAGAGGGAGGCAGCGCTGACAAGGCCAACCACTCCCTGCTCACCTGTCTATTAGGCTAATTATGAGTTCATTGTTATCACCTGTGCCCTGTTTGTAGCCCAATATAAGTTCCCTCTCTCTTCCACCTCTACCCCGCCCCCCTCAACTTTGTTTCTTTGCTCAGTCTTGGAATTATCTTTGGTAAGTGAAGTCTCTGCTTTGTTTGTAGGATTGCTAGTTTTTTTTTTGTGTGGGGAGGGAATTTTGACTTTTCCTGTGAGTGTTTTTGGACCCTCTGCTTGTACCTTGCTAAGGAATTCAGTAAAACGTGTCTATGAAGATTCTCAGTCTTTGTATATCAGGTCATTGTGTATTAGGCTGTAGTAAATCAAGGCAACTGGACTTGCTGTGTTGTCTTGAAGACTTTGACCTATCAGCTATTTACAATGCAGACACCTCTACCCCAGCATCTCCACAACAGTTCACACCTCCATTCAGGCAAAGATAAGCCTCTGACCCTCTTATTACTTCGGACTCTTAACAACCCTCATGCGATTACTATATCTTTAGACAACAGTTTATAAACTGGAAAACTACCCACCATGGATCAGAACTGAAAAAGCCTCTCGGATGAGCCATGAAATGTATTCTAGACAACACAGCAAGTCCAGTTTCCTTGATTTACTACTGCTTGAAGTCCAGTAAAAGCTTGTTGGATATTTTTCTCTCCAGTTTTACGTGACATTGGGCTCACCCCTATTCAGCGTGAGGGAAACTGAGATTGAGGAAGTTATGTAGTTGGTTGTGATGCTTGATTTGCCAGAGGCATAATCCCAAAGAACACTGCTGCTATCTGCTGCTGCCTGGCCCTCCCCCAGGTGGTTATTGGTGTATCTCCAAGCAGTTTTTATACATTTGCCTCAACTGTATGGGTTAGGATTTGCACTTGCTGTTTATCTCCAGGGGTAGAAGCTTATCAAACTTGTAGAAATGATGCTGTAACTTAATCTCTGATTATCAGAATTTAGTCCTAAATTTTGAATGCCTGAGAAAACTTCAAGTGATAGTAGTTCTCCCTTTATCAGCAGAAGTTTTATAGGAGTTGATAAAAGCCTTGCAGCATAGGCATTATTTCACATGTCCTTACCACTTTCAACCTTAGGCAGCTGAAATGCAGATTAGCTAAATAGTGTGACGAGACTGAGCTGCAGTAGACCGAGGTGTTTCCACTGGCCCTCATGACCGTGTGCTGTGCTCTAAACTCGTAACAGGCTGATCTTGCAATCAGGGTTTTGGGACATCCTATGTGCCTGCCAGTCGCTGCTCCCTCTTTATTACATTGATGGACATCCATACGATGAGCAAAAGCAGTTGTGGCATTTTATGGCACTAACACAAGCTCTTAAGGGTTCCCTTCAATGGGTACTCAAAGTCTAGAAGATCATGCTGGCTGCAAACTGCCACTGCTACCAGCCAGGAGACTGGGTACTGGTGAGAGTCCACCAACAGAAGTAATGCCTGGTCTCCTCCCAGTTTTGAGTCTGATAACATATAGAAACTTCATTATCAGGCCAACTGCGGCTCCTCCCTTTCTTGTGGCATAATGGGAATAGATGGCAAGAGAATGGGTAGGATCCACAGGGGAATGGGTGTTGCTGGAGATAAAGTCCAGGCCACACAGAAAGTGGTTGTAGGTCTTATCAGTGAGAATTTTCTTTTAACAGATTGTCAGAATTAAAATAAATGTCCAATGAAAAGGCACGTTTTCTGTTTGCCCAATGAGCAAACAAAAAAAGTTAAATAACCTACCGACAGTAACTGATTGACAGAAGGCCCTCCCCTTGTTTTACTCAACCTTTATAAAGCGGTAAGTTGTAGCAGGTGACTTTTCATTGCTGTGGAGAGGAAGGAAATATCGACACTCTGCTTTAATAGAAGTGGTGAGTTATTTTTAGTGTCAAGTAAAAAGAATAAAAGCGAAGCAGTCAGTACAATGTGAATATATTAACCTTTAATCGTTCAGTGCAACATATTAGTTCAAGTAAGTGGAACATGACTCTGCCTCGGAGGTACGTTTATTTCAGCATTTTCTATAGATTTTTTTTTGTGCGTATATGCTGTCTTGAAATCTCTACAGCCTGGCATTACAGAAAGTTAACGGAGAAGCCCAAGATCTGAAATTTTGGGCTTTTGATGTTCAAAACACAGAATTCAAATTAGTGTTTGTTTTAAGAGTAAATTTTAAAGCCCTTGTGACTGGGCAATCTAAGCTTTGGGTATTCGGAGAAATTGTTTACTCTCGAGCATCGTGGTGGTTGAAATTAGCAAGCCGATAAAAGAAAGTAATACTGCAATTGTATGGATGGAACTGTGGCTGGAATATTGCCTACAGGTCTGGTCATGTACTTTAGGCAGTGATAAGAGGAAATGCAACAAAGGTTCAAGAGTTTAATTTAGTGGTTGGTTGGGGGGGGTGTTGGAGGAATAGTTGTACATTGTCAGATGAGGAGGCTGAGCCTTTAAAGTTCAAACTACATGCATGTCACCATATACAGCCCTGAGATTCATTTTCTTCTGGGCATGCACAGTAAATCCAAGAAACACAATAGAACTTGTGAAAGACCATGCCTAACAGGATGAACAAATAACCAATGTGCAAAAGATGACAAACTCTGCGAATGCAGAAACATTTAATAATGAATAAATGTCAAGAATGAGATGAAGGGCCCTTACAAGTGAGGCACTAGATCGTGGGAACAGTTCAGTGATGGGACGAGTGAAGTTGTTCTCACTGGTTCTAGAGCCTAATGGTGGAGGGATAATAACTGTTCCTGAACCTTGTGGTCTGGGTCCTGACATCCTCTACCTTCCCAATCAGAATCTGCTTTAATGTCATGAAATTTGTTAACTTTGCAGCAGCAGTACAATGCAATACATGATGAATATAGGAAAAAAAATGAATTACAGCAAGTATATGTATATTAAATAGTTTAATTAAAATAGTGCTGAAACAGGAATAATATATGATGTAATTTGATCTTTCCAAATCCTCCTTATTAGCTTAAAATATATGAATAGAGGAGCGGAGTTGACATTATTACTGAACGTGTTTGATTTAAGATATTGGTCTAGCCCTGTTTGTTCTGTTTGCTATTTTGGGTTTAGTATTTAGTTCTTTTTTTTCTTTGGGGGTTTTTCTTTGTTTTTTCTTTTTTTTTCTTTATGATTAATTACATCATGAGTTTGGAAGCCTATTATACCTGTTATCTGAAATCTTTTTTGTATATGTTTATTAACAGTAAGATTATTCCAATCTTTGTATCAACATTGTTATTTTGTTTATAATTTTGGAAAAATTAATAAAAAGATTTAAAAAGGAAAAGAAACAGGAATAATAAGTGAAGTAGTATTCATGCAGCAGTAAGAAGAGATCATGGTCCCGGTGGTGGGTGTCTCTGGCGACAGATGCTGCTTTCCTCCGACAGCACTCCATGTAGATGTGCTCAATGGTGGGGAGGGCTTTACCCATGACAGACTGGGCTGTGTCCACTACTTTTTGTAGGATTTTCATTCAAGGGCATTGGTGTTTCCATACCAGGCTGTGATGCAACCAGTCAATATACTCTTCACACATCTACAGAAGTTCTTCAAAGTATTAAATGTCACACTGAATCATCATGAAATTTTGAGGAAGTAGAAGTGCTGCTGTGCTTTCTTCGTAATTGCACTGTGTGTTGGGCCCAGGACAGATCAACTGAAATGACAACACAGAGGAATTAAGTTGCTGCCAATGCCCAGGAATGAAAGTCTATGAAAAGTGGTGAATGTGGGGCAGACCTTCCCTACCATGGGGTGCATTTACATGGAGCCTTGCCCCAAGAAAGCACCATCCTCCATCCAGGGCGTACTGTCTTCTCAATACTACCATCTGGCATGAGGATCCCAGCCTTGAGTCCCACACCTCCAGGTTCAGGAACAATTACAACCCTCAGGGTCCTGTATAACCTCAATCACCTCTGTTCCAAAACCCATAGACTCACTGTCAAGGACTCTTTACAACTTGTATTATCAGTATAATCTTTTTATTTGCACGTTGGTCTTTATCTGGTTATGTATGACTTTTCATAAGTTGTTTTTCATTGTTCCCTGTAAATGTCTGCAAGAAAATGTATCTCAAGTTAGTATATGGTAACGTGCACTTTGAATAATATCCAGGGATTTGTTGATCTCTTCAATTATACTCAGCAGCTCCACCTTCACATGATGTCATCAGCAAACTTAAATACGGTTTAGGAACTGCACTTAGCCGCACAATCGAATATGTAGAGCAGGGAGCCCACACCTGTTGATCTTGTGCTGTCTCCCAGGGGTATCTTGTGTTTTTTTTTAAACCTTTCTCCTTGTTGTTTTAATATCCTATCCTGCCTTACTGATGCTTTGCTATGTTTTAAAGCTATTCATTGAAGCAATGGCTTCTAGGCAAAGTGATCAACAAGCAAAGTGGCCTGATGAAAGCTGTTTTAATGTTTTTTAAAAAAGTAGATCTGAAGGGGATATTAGTGATAAGCTGAAAGCAATGGAGGGACTGCTGTCTAGCTATAAATTTGGATTTTACCATGCAAGTTTTATTAGTCATATTTTTCAATCTTTTTAGACTTGGGGGCAATTTATTCATTCATTGAGTTTCAGCATTTGAAAACTACTTGGCTAAGCTCATGGTTTTTAAAGAAACTGCATTCAGCATTAGATTAAGCAATTGCTTACATGTGTGCTTCCTGTATAGTCCTACTGTATCCTCTACAGTTTGTAAAGAGAATCAAGCAGACTCTCCATTGTCAAAGTGCATATTTTGTAGTTTATTGCTTTTTGTGCTAATTCCTTTTGAGGCAACTTAAACCAAATATTTCCTTCTCTCTGTGAGAGCATTCTGCAATTCTACCAGACTCTGAACTCAAGTGACAGCTTTTATAACTGAGTTTGGGTTGCTCTCACTGGCTGGCAAATCTTTTCACTTGCAAGGGGAAAGTTGGCAAATCCCACCAGTGGACAACTATTCCTTAGTCACTGGGGGAAAAAAAAAATCCAGAAAGCAAAACAAACTGGTTAATATTTATAGGGTGAGAAATGTGATGCATTTACATGATATTCTTCTATTCAGCCGTGGTTATTTCTAGCCTCAACAG
Source organism: Mobula birostris (assembly GCF_030028105.1). Lineage (NCBI taxonomy): Eukaryota > Metazoa > Chordata > Chondrichthyes > Myliobatiformes > Myliobatidae > Mobula > Mobula birostris. Next base: position 94,156,654 of record NC_092372.1, on the reverse strand, counting down.
TTTGTGCTTTCCACCAGTTACTTTAAGTAATTTGTAACAAATTTAAGAATAGTGATAGAAGATGGCTATTTATCCACAAGCCTGTTCCATCTTGACAAGATTGGAAACAGTGACCAATGTACATATTAAAATGTTAAAGTAAAGTTCAAAGGAACACAGGAAATGGGACCCTGGTGAGTTTCAAGGGAGTGTGGAAACCCTGCTATCTAGTATGTTTACAGATGGACAGGAATGCCAGCTGGAACGTATGGCGAAGTGCAGGAACCAGCTCTGTGGCCAGACATGGGAATTTCTGAACAAGCTGACCCCCCAATTATGGGGATGGAGGGGGTGAAATCTCACCATATCCCTTCTAGGAAGGAAAACTGGATCAATAGCAGATTGAGTACAATAACACAAGTTGGAAAGCAGAGAACTGTATAACCAATTTTTAGCTGAACAATGGTTATTTTGTAGATTAAGAGAAAATCCCACATGGAATTGAAAATTGCTCAAGGAATTGCTCAAGGAATAAATGAAATAAATCTGGTTGGCCATTCAAATTTCTGCACACCACACAAAATACCAAACATTAAAACATTGCCCAAGAGAAGACACATTTTCATGCGGCACAAAATACCAAACATTAAAACACTGCCCAACAGAAGACGCCTTTGTTGTGGGGATGCACTCCCACTAGCAATTAAATGCTCCCAATGGTGTGTGTGTGTCAAACATTCTCTGACAACTAGATCCAGCTCCTGACCTTTGCATGTAGCTTAGCTACTAAGCCTGTCTGAACCGTTTCTACTGATAGACGGGACAAAGGCGGGTACTGGTGCCTTAAAACCAGTCAGGCAAATGGGGGCTCATCAACTGTGGTTGGTAGCTCATCGAAGGGAGAAAACCTACTTCCACTGCCTTGCACCTATGACCACTGATAGGATGGCTTCGGGAGTAAACCCTTCAGTGGGTGGGGGGGGGGGGGGGAGACTCTGGGGCTGGAGTCCCTAAGGCAGTTCAATGCTGACTGGCAACTCCAGTGATGCTCCTGGTGCCGAACTATATTGGTCTCTGCCATTCATTGGTAGCCTGGAGGCAGGAGCCTGCTCCATTGTACTGCCCTGGCTTATGTGTGACATCTGGATACAACATCCATGGTTGATCCCGGCCAGCAGGTAGCCTGTGTGTGGATCTTCACACTTCCTGACTGAGCGCAGTATGCAGGAAGAGCCAATGGTCTAAGATGGAAGATTAGCTTTATTTGTCACCTGTACATAGAAAGAAATGATGAAATCTGTTTGCGTCAATGACCAATACAGTCCGAGGTGTGCTGGGGCAACCCACAGTTGTTGCTGTACTTCTGGCACCAATGTAGCATGATCACAACTTGCTAACCGTACATGAATAGCTTTGGAGTGTGGAGGAAACTGGAGCACCTGGGGGTTATCCACACGGTATTGGGGGGAACGTACTGACGGTGGTGGGAATTGAACTGTGGTCTTACAACTAGTGCTGTAAGTTGTTCTACTGACCGCTATGCTGAGCAGGAGAGATGTGTCATGAAAGAAATGTTTTACTTGGAAGAGTGTGCTGAAGCTCACTTATTTTGTTGCAACACAGATCCCAGTGCCATCAACCATTTCTCACTGTTATTTCTAGATTTTACCCCAGTGAAGTAAAATGACTCAGTTTGTACCAGGCCAAATGGTGATAATGACGCAGCCGCAGGCTGCCCCTGCAGCGAACAGTGATTGGAACAGCGGACTGTGCAGCTTTTGCGATGATATTGGAGTGTGTAAGTTGTTTGTATACGGCTTTGGACTGACTGACTTGGTTGCCTTAATATTCTGGTTAACTTTCTGTTCCTTAATTTTCTCTTGGTGACAAGAGCACTGAAACTTCAGAAGTAATTCATTGTAAATGTTTTTGCGGAGTCTCAAGATCATAAAATGCATCACATAATTGTAAAAATGCTCTTTAGTTTCTGTTTTCCCTTCTTGTAACATTGACCAATCTGGACATGAGAGTCTTAAAGCTGTGTCCATTACCCAATATCAAGCCAGTCTGTGGCTGTACGTTTGCTATTTGATCATGCCAGCTATTCACTGTTTATTGTCTATGCTGGCCTTTGTTAAATGTCCTCACTCCCAGGTCTTGTCGTCATCATCCCATGGTGAGCAGCATCTGCTCAGCGTGGGAATCTTGGCAGGTATGATCCAACCCTCCAGTCTTCTGCTAAATGACGATATTAGCCTGAAGAAAATGATACAGATATTTTGATGTCTGTTTTCAACATTGGTCACCTGATCCAAACTAAAGAGAAGAACTGCATTGGTTTGGGTCGGCTATTAGCTATAGTATATATCCTCAGCCTGGGTCAGCTCTTTATCAACAAATTCGCTAAGACCCACTGCTGTACTTGAGTCTAACTAAAGCTGAGCCTAAAGAGATTGTCAAAATGCAACAGCAATGGTGAAAGCTGGAAATATTCAGCACATTGGGCAGTGTGCGTGTTGGAATCAGACTGCTATTTTCAACGAGGACCTCACACAGATCTGAAGAAATGCACTCAAATTCTCTGCTCTCCCCTGTGGAAGCTGGTGTTTATATTTGTACTTCATGCTGCCTCTTGGTGTTTCCAGGTTTGTGTGGGATTTTCTGTACAATTTGCCTCGGATGTCAGATTGCAGGGAACATGGGCGAATGTTGTCTCTGTGGTACTACCATGGCTATGAGAACCCTCATCAGAACCAAGTACAACATCTCTGTAAGTAGATCTGATTCCTTCAGAGATCCGGGTGCTTTTACTACAGCAGGTATGGGCTCTTGATAACTGAGCAGGGAGCCTCTAATTTGGGGGAATGGGGTTGTTGCTAATCTAGAAGCTAAGGACCTAGGAACAACCATCCTGGGGAACAAGTCTTTGCAGAGGAAGATGATGTTCAGTTGATAAGTCTGTAGTGCTAGTGCTGAGATCATCAAATGTAGCTTCTAAGTGAACAAGTTTCAAAATATGTTGACAATTGTCTCAATCCTCCCCAGTTTGTTCCCATTTTGCTGTCTTGTCTGTTTCTACTTGTCGTCCATGAGTCTCTGTCTAAATCTCTCTTGCATTCCTCCTACCTGGTTCCATCTACCCATCGTTCACACCCCACCTCACCTGGTTCACCTGTCTCCTGCCTCAGACATCCTGCTCACTCTGTATACTTGTTACTTCCTTCAGCACTCAGTCCTGTTGCAGAGTCTTAACCCTCAACATAACCATCCCTTTGCCTCCACAAAGGCTGCTTGACCATCTTCCAGCACTTTGAATCTTGCCCTGATGGTAATTTGTCTTCTAATCTAGAATCAGTTTTGTACCACAGATGCCCCCTGCATATTAGGCTCAGTGAGATTTTGATCAATTGCCTCTCCAAGTCATAAAATCATGAGATTTCTCTTATTCCATAATTTTATATTAAATCCAAGATGTTTGCATATATAATGGGCAGAAAAGCATTTTGTTAAGGTTGTTATAGGTAGGGGTGGGTGTAGTGGGGATACAATCCCACTACCTATTAAATACTCCCAATGGCATGTGCCTTAAATAGCCTCTGACAACCAAGTCTAGCTCCTGGCCTTCATGTGTGGCTTAGCTACTGAGCCCAGTGGAACTGTTCCTACTGACAGGAGCAAAGGCAGGTTACTGGTGCCCTAAAACCAGTTGCTTGGGGCAGAAGGAGCTCATCAACCAGAAGAAGGAAAACTCTGATCTCAAATCTTTCCCTTGTGGCTATCCCCACTCACGGGGAAGGCTTTGGGAGTAAACCCTGGGAATCCAGAGCTGGTGTCCCCAAGGCAACAGTTTGCTCTCCATATCATGCCAACCTCGCTCGTGATAACAGCTAGGAAACGGCCAACAGAAGGCCTCTGAACAGATTGCAAAAGCATTCATTGTGTGAACTGTGAAAGTTTAGTGGTAATAGAAATGCTTTAAGGAGTGATGAGTTTAGTAGTCAATATTTTCCTTACAGTTACCACTTCCCAGTTTCACTTCCACTGAAATCATATGAAGCAGGAAACCTCAATGAATGTTTTTTTTAATTTAATAGGAAGTGCTGGAATTGCTCAGCAAGTCAGGCAATATCTGTAGAAGGCGAAACAGTTAACATTTTGGGTCTGGGGTCCTCCAAAAGAACTGGGGAAAGGTTGCATGCCTGAAATACTAGCATTGGCAGATCAACATAATCCATGCCCAAAGCTGCATAGCGCACAGCAGATCAGTGGTAAAATTGGGATTAAAGGCAAGATGCATGTAAAACTGAGAATGGATAGCTGTGCATGTAGTGTATCAGAAGGGGACCTATTAATGTTGTGTTTTTGCTGTTTCTTTTTCAGGGATCTCTCTGTGGCGACTGTTTAGTAACCATGTGCTGTCTCCCATGTTCTCTCTGCCAAATTAAAAGAGAAATAAATTGCCACCAGTGATGCCATTGGTGTTCACCTCTGTTGCACTTCACATGGTAAGCTGAGGCCAAGTTCTCCTTGAGGATTTTTTTGAGCAGATTGATTGTACATGTTTTGTGGGTAATATTTGCTGCTGTCTCCAGTTTCAAATTGAATCGTGCATTAGTTTGCAATGTTTTAATCGTGTTTCTTTTTGTGCTGAAGGAGGTTATTATTTTTTAATTCATTTTTGGGGATCTGGGCATTGCTTTGGAGGCTGATATTTATTGCCGGTTTCTCTGGGGGAGGTGGCAGTTCACCCCCTCTTGAGCTACTGCTGTTCTCTTGATGAATGCATTGCAAAAGTGCTGCTGGGTGGGCAGCTCTAAGATTTAGTCAGTGATGACGAAGGGACTGTTTCAGGCTGGGATAGTGTGAGAATTGGAGGGGAATCTTCAGAAGGTGCCTGCTGTCCTCGTCTTCAGTGGTAGAGTTTACAGGTTTGGGAGGTGTCAATTAGAGTGAAATGTGGGTAATCCAATTAGATTGGACAAGTACAGTATAAAAACAATGCAGGAATTTAGTGGAAAGCTTCCCTGTAAACGTGCATCCTAAACTTCTAAGGGAGGCTTCGACCAGCACATTCAAGCACTGTTTGATTATGAAATTTTGTAGCAGGAACTACAAGATTGCCTATGTGCCTCTGCTCAGAGAGGAAAAGATTAATTGATAATCTTAGACCAGCCAATATAACACTGAGCTTTAACATGTTACCAGCGAGGAAAAATAAATTCTGAGAAGGTACGGATTACTTGAGATTAGTTTTTTTAAGTTGTATAACCATTTACAGATGTATAAATGAGCATGCAAAGATAATTGATTTGGTGGCATTTTCCTTGATATCAAGTTTTGTATGTCCTTGTGAAATAGATCATGAACACTTAGCCCAGCAAGTCTATGCCAGCACTTGAAACAATCTGATCGATCACATTTTCCCCATCTACCTTTCTGTCATCTATTTTCACGCCCACGTCAACTCAATCCCACTTCTGTGACCACCCATCTCTACCAGGGGTGATTATCAGTGTATGGACTTACTGTCCAGCCAGTGTTCAGGATGTAGGATAAAACCAGTTCACAGGGAGAATATGCAAACTTCACATTAGCAGCGCTGGAGATCGGGGTTGGGCCAGGTCACTGGAGATGTGAAGCAGCAGTATGCCATCCTTTACTATGACCTCTTCCACTAACAAGTTTTCTTTCCTGATAGGTCTAACAAGGTACTGTTCATCAAACTGGAAAAAGAAGATTGGATTATTGGAAAGACAAAAATCATTCATTGTCACAGAAGTAAATAATGGAAAGTTGCGTTCAGCAATGACAAATTAAAATCTCTCAACCACTATGTTATACTCTTTCCTTAAACCTTGTAAATTATTGCCCACACATCTGAAGTTTCTTCCCCCAGAGTCGTGTGATTTTTCACACCCTTTGGGGAAGCTGTCATCGGTGATGTACAGAATAATTATTCTCTCCATATGGGAACTGGAATTCTTCCATGTTTATGACCATTATGGCCATCTTTCAGACCATTCTAAATAGGTCAAAAGTCCAACTTTGTGAAAGCACATAAAGCTCCAGTTAAGCTTGATTCTAATTCAGTTCTCCATTTGATTTGAAATACCAACTTTCTAAATTTATTTTCCATTGGTCACCTATAAACAGATAATGTGAAGCATTTCCCAAATTTAAATGGTTGTTTTTGCTTTTTGTTTTTGCATAATTGTATCAACAGTTGTTCTGCCAGCGGCTTTCTTATTTAAAAACTGAGACGATCTGACGTGCTGAGTGACAGAGTTTCAGTTCCTTCCACAGATGAGAAATATCTTTAGTGATGTACTGCGTCCCCCTTTCATCCTATGCACAAAAGTGATTGTCTTAGTAGCAGGCAACTATACATAATGACAAATTAAAAAGTGTATTGTATACTTGTGGTTAATCTGCTGTAATTTTTGATTTGAATAAAAAAGAATTTAGTTGTTTAACTACATATCAGAAATGTTCCCATTGAACCTATCTCCTCTGAATTGAATTCATTTCTTACACCCTTCACATACATGAGTAAAAATCTTTGTTACATCTCTCAATGTGCAATTCATTTATTTTAAAAAAAAAAAAAAAAAAAAAAAAAAAAATGTACAACAGAACAGTCAGTGTAGCAGAGAAATGTATCAGCATGAATTAATCAGTCTGATGGCCTGGTGGAAGAAGCTGTCCTGGAGCCTGTTGGTCCTGGCTTTTATGCTGTGGTACCATTTCCCGGATGGTAGCAGCTGGAACAGTTTGTGATTGGGGTGATTTGCGTCCCCAATAATCATCCGGGCCCTTTTTACACACCAGTTTTTGTAAATGTCCTGAATAGAGGGAAGTTCACATCTACAGATGCGCTAGGCTGTCTGCACCACTTTCTGCAGAGTCCTGCAATTGAGGGAAGTACAGTTCCCATACCAGGCAGTGATGCAGCCTGCAGGATGCTCTCAATTGTTTCCCTGTAGAAAGCACTACCTTGGTTTTTATTCCTTGGGAGGCAAATGCTCCATAAACAAAGGGCAGACATCCCACCCTGCAAAAACTCATTTCAGGGAGGTAGCATCACCACCCCTGCCCCCCACAACCCCATATTCCCCCCCCCAGTGTAACCTCCAAGGGTGTATGTATACAGGACATTTGATTATGAAAGAACACAACAATTTATTTGATCACATTGAAACTATTTATTTATACACATGCACATTTCATATATATTGAGCATTTTGTTGGCAGTCTCAATGCTAATAGCTAAATGCTAATGCAAATAGCTTTTCTATTTCTTTTGTAGACTTGTACTGTGATGTGACAATAGCTGCTGTCTTGGTTGATGAGCAGGCATAGTTTTTTGCTATTTCTGAATCAGGAAACATTTTTCTGAATAGCTTGCCTGTGTGCTTACACACCTGGTTATGCTCAACGAAGAAAGATGTAAAGTACACCTCAGCTCTAGTGACCTTCTCTGTCAGACTTTGGTTTTCTGCTGAAAAGAACTGAAATACTTGAGCAGCCTTCCCTGTGCTTAGCCTCACTAATATCTTGTGGTCCCTAAAAGAAATGAAAGCATAAGGTGTATCCTTATTATATTGTCCTATGTAATAGATAGGCAGCTAGTTTAAATAATGTTTGCTATGCTAATGAATGAATGACACCTGTTAACCTCACCTCAGCATGTCTTTTACAGTCATTTAACCCACCATGGGCAATAGAAAAGTCACTGTTGCAAACAGTGCAGCGAGCAACACTGTCATTATTTTTGACCCCTTTTTGGCAGGGGTGAACTTTAGTGTAGTCTGGGGTGACATACATTTTATATTTTCTTTTTGGAACACTCTGCCATGGTGCTGCAGGACACTAAACTGAACTGACAAACAATGTGAGAGAGAGAGAGAGGTTGACTGTAAAGCCCGCCCACAGAGAAAACTGATAGGTCTACTTAGCACAAAGAGAGACCAATCAGGATGCTCTCTCTGTCACTCTCTCACTATGTCAGTTGCTCTCTTGATCTCTCGCTCTTACCCCTCTCCCTCTCAAAAAAAAAACACAATTTCTGGGATATTGTATATAATTTGCGGGCGTCAGTGAGCTGCTGTCGATATGCGGGAGACTCCTGGAACTTCCGGGAGGGTTGAGATGTCTGAAAGGGTCTATTGGTTTTAACAATCTAAGATCTTGCTGTGCTGAGTAATGAAACCAATGCAGATTGAAATTACTTCAAAAGTGATTTTTGTATATTTTGGTTAAACGTTAATTTGGAACATTTTCATAATAATAGCAGTGATTTTTTTTGGGGCTTTTGAATTTTGACTGGGGGTTGTTTGAAAATGGCACTGAACATTGACCTATACATGAGATTCTGGCGCATCCAGAGTAACACACAATGCTGAGTTCTTCCAGCATTTTGTGTTACACTGAACTTTGACCTTCAACTTTTTGGTGAATTGAATATCATTTTGGTTCATTTTGCCACTTGTTTTTCAAACATTCTCCATCAGCAATGAAGTGGCAAGAAATTTACTGAATTTTCTGCAATAGAAAAGATTTATTGTGTATCTTGGTTTTAATTTACTTCTGTGGTGATGAACAGGTATTTATACCAGGCAGTTGCTAATTGTGCCTTCTAAGCCGTTGGAATGGTTGTGCCTTCTAGTTGGTCCAAACTTGGTCAAACCACTGTGAAATTTGCATTTCTCCCTGTAATGCACAATCTGTCGTGCATGGGGTGGGGGTGAAGGGAGCCATAATTTTCAAATCAAAAGTTGAGACACGAGGCAGTAGATGCTGGACTCTGTAACTGGAACTGAGATGGAGCCAGGTGGTGGTTGGGTGGGGGGGGGAGGGGGGCGATTGGTGAGGTTGGAGGTGAGAGAACAGACAAGGAGAGGGAGGAAAAAATTGGCAGATGGAGCCAAGTTTGGGATGAGAGGATTGTCGGAGAGGGTTAGTATTACAGGCTGAAAGGTGAAGTGGAAGGGATGGAGAGGGTGGAAATAGAAAAGGGAGGAGATGGGAAGGATGGGCCAAGGGAGAAGAATACTGATGGATACGTGTGTGGGTGATAGGTTCTCTCCCTTTATTCACCCTAACGATTCCCCCTTCACCACATCACCCCTGAGAAGTGGGCTCGCATAATTTGTGTCAGACTGGGTTTGAGTATTGGGGAGGGGAGAGGTAAGCTCCCACTGTAGTGATATCTACAGTACTGTAGGAACTTCACGAGGAGACAGGCTAGCTACTCACTAAGCCATTTCAAACCTATTGATTACATTTTAAACCACCCTGACTCCTGTAAGAACTCTTCTCTTCTCCCAGTTCCTCTGTCTGTATTTCCTCAAATGAGACTTCCTGTTCAAATAGAAATGTCTCTGAAATGTGTTTCTGACCACTGTTTCCCCTCTATCATTATTTTTCAAAAAAAACTTTAACAATTTCCTGCACCTATGCTCTCACTTGGGATTTTATGATAAATCAGCAGAACTGCTGGAATCTCTTCACACTGAAGAATTTTGCTTGTGCTGCTTTCTCAATTTGTGTGCTGTATTCAAAGCAAATGATGTAGGTGATTCTTGTCCATCATCCATAAGATGGCCAATGGCAGCATCGAGATCATAACTTGAAACCAGATTTCGGTTGTCCCCATATAACGGGGGAGCCAGAAAAGATTCACCACTCAGCATTCATTGCCCTTGACAGGAGGGGAAGCTCCTTCACTCGTAGGGTGGTGCAGATGTGGAACGAGCTACCAGTGGAAGTAGTAGATTGTAACGTTTAACAGAAGTTTAGATGCTTACATGGATGAGAGAAGGAGATGGAAGGCTATGTTTCAAGTGCAGTTAGATGGAACTAGGCAGAATAGCACAGACTATTTAGCCAAAGTCTGTTTCTGAGCAGAGCCTTTGACTTTCTATTGTGCCTCAGTCCAATTTTATTTCTTATTCTGTTTAAAAATTCATGGGAAGGTGCTGCAACCACCAGATGAGGCAAAAATCTGAAATAATAGTGAAGTATGAATAATACTGCAGATATGGGCAGAGAAATGGGGGGAGAAGATGGTGACGCGATGACAGTGAGCGTGGCCACTTCAGTGATGAATATCTGTTATCTGTCAAGTAGGAGACTGTGCACAATCCTGATTTGATGGAGACAGACATGAGAGCACAGTGGAACATCTGGAAAACTTCTGAAATGTCTGCTTTGCTACTGTGTGGTAACCAGAATCTCCGGAGCTGAGGACCTCGAAATCCTCGACTTTGCGTGTTTCAGCGGCTGGGGAGAGGTCCAAGGCGCACGGGAGGCTGTATCGGAGAGGTTGCTCGGAAGCTCGGAGTTTTCGGATGGATGGACTCGGGGTCGGCTGCTTCCAAGGTATCGGCAAGTTGATGGTGCCTGGAGGTTTATGGCAGGGAGTTTCTCCCTTTTGCCGCCTGCTATCAGGGACTCGAGAGTCGATTGACTCAGGACTTTGAGACTTTTTTTTTACTCTGTCTATGGACTGTTCTTCATCAAATTATGGTATTGCTTTGCACTGCTGTAACTATGTTATAATTATGTGGTTTTGTCAGTGCCAGTCTTTGGTTTGTCCTGTTTTCTGTGATATCACTCTGGAGAAACATATCATTTCTTAATGCATGTATGTATTTCTAAATGACAATAAAAGAGGACTGAGTGTTCTCATAATCTTTTATTAAAAAAAAAAACGGCAGATGGAGTTTAACCCAGATAAATGTGAGCAGTTGCACTTGGTAGGGCAAAAGCATGGAAACAGTACAGTGTTAAGGACAAGATCCTTAACAGTTTTGCTGAGCAGCGAGATCTTGGGGTCCAAATTCATAGCTCCCTAAAAGTGGATACACAGGTTGATACTGTGGTTAAGAAGACTTATGGAATGCTTTTATCAGCCAAGTTACAGGACTCTGCATACTTTTCTTGTCACCTCTATAGGAAGGATGTTGAGCCTTTGGAGAGAACACAGAAGAGGTTTACCAGGCTGCTGTTTGTTTTAGAGGGCATAGGCTATCGTGAGAGGCTGGATAAACTTGAGTTGTTCTCTCTGGAAAGATGGAGGCTAAGGGGAGATCTGATAGAGGGTTGTAAGATTATGGGAGGCAGTGATAGAGTAAAAAAAGGAGGGGGGGAAATCTTTCTCCCAGGGTAAAAATGTCTAATACTGGGACTTCCGGGTTGAGCATGGAGTGAGTAGGTGTGTGTGAGTGTGGCTCCTGATGTTTATTGAAAATCTACCTGTTTATCTTTGCCGTACGATCGAGATAACTGAATATTTAACATATTTAACCCGAATGTTGCTGGACACTCAAATGGCAAATAAAATACACCTCTGAAGTAAAATTGAGGAAAAAGACAGCGAAGCCTCAAGCAAGAAAGCTGATGTTACGGTTATGGCGCTGTTGCACGGTGCTGGGCCTGCACCTGCGCTACCTGATGACCTTGAGAGGTTTTGTTTAGTACTTCTTACTGACATGACGCAAGCGGTGCATTCTGCCCTGAAAAGAGAACTTGAAGAAGCGTTGTCACCAGTGAATGCCACCATGAAACAAATTATGTCTTACTATGAGTCATACAATGAACATATTTGTGAGGTTGAAGACGGCCTAAGTGATTACAGTAACCGACTGGTGAGCGCTGAAGTCGCCATTGCAGTGTTGCAGAGTGAAAACACATTTCTGAAGGGGAAGCTAGATGACCTCGAAAATTGGTCCTGGAGATTGAATTATTATTATTATGATTATGAGGACATGCAGTCCCCTTTTATTCTCATTTAGTAATGCATGTATTAAGAAATGATAAAAATGTTTTTCCAGAATGATATCGTGAAAACACATGACAAACCAACTTAAAAACTGACAAAAACCACATAATTATAACATATAGTTACAATAGTGCAAAGCAGTAATGTAATTTGATAAGAACAGACCATGGCACAGTAAAAGTCTCAGAGTCTCTCGGAAGTCCCATCATCTCATGCAGACGGTAAACGTCCAGTGCTGCCAACTTGCCGTTGCAGCATCCCGGAAGCATCTGACCACAGTCCGACTCTGAGTCCGTCCGAAAAACTCCGAGCCTCCGACCACCTATTCAGCATCGAGCACCATCTCTGCCGCGCATTTCGACCCCGTCCCCGGCAACAGGCCATATGCAAAGCTGAGGATTTGGGGCCTTCGTCTCCGGAGATTCTCAATTGCACAGTAGCAGCGGCAGCAAAGCAGGCATTTCAGAAGTTACTCTAGATGTTCCTCTGCATTTTCACGACTGTCCCTATCAAATCCGATTGTGCACGGCACCCCTAGTTACACATATTGATATTCATTTGGAATGGCCGCGCCCTGCGTCGCGCTGCCATCTTCTCCTCCCAAGTCTATTTGAGAGTGGTCAGCATTCCTGAAAATTTGGAAAGTTCGGACCCTGTTAAATTTATGACCCAGTTTTTTGACAAGGTGCTGGGGACAAATTTATTCCCAAGGCCTCTCGTGCTTTCACGTGCTCACCGAGTCGGGCCTAAAGCATTCGGCATCCCTGAAGCCAAGCAAACGAGACCAAGAATGTTCCTGGTTCTCTTTCACTACTTTCAAGATAAGCAACGCATCATCAGTAGACAAAAACGGGCTGTATTTCCGCGGGCACCGGGAGTTTTTTTGAGGATTTTAGTGCTGAGCTGGGGAGAAAACGAGCAGCATTTAAGGAGGTGAAATCCCTGTTTTACGGGAAAGGGATCAGGTTCGGCTTCTTTATCCTGCCAGGCTCCAGGTCACCCATGATGGGGTAAAAAGTATAATTTCAATACACCAGAGGCAGCCAAAGAGTTTTACCGTTCGCGCTGGGGAGAAGAAGAACGAGAAGAGCAATGACTTTTTTTCAGGTTATTCATGCAGCATTGAAGGGGCCTCCCGCCGAGGCAAACTTTAATTTTCACAATCCACTTCTTTGTTCATTTTTTCCAGTTTAATTTATGGAAAGCGATCGGGTTGAACTGTTATGCTGCGGAATCTGATTAACAGGAACTTTCAACCAGCAAAATGTAAATATTTGGGATTTGCATCTCTGGCATTTAGTTTCCTAGTTTTTGTTTTTAATGTTTTGCTTGGCCTGTGTTATCTTTAGCCTATCTATATTAAAGGTAGAATAAATGAGTGTACAAATTTTAAGGAGGGGAGCCATCCTAGATTAGATTGCAAGTTTTGGTTGTATGGGGAACGCTTTGGAAGTTTTTTGTTTGGTAATGCCTGTGATCATCCTCAGTTGGGGAGGTAGATCTAGGTTTTGGGGGTTAATTGTCTTTTATTTGTGTAAAGGGATGGGGGGAGTGTTTTGGGGGATCACCATGGCAGCTTATTCTTTTGTGTGTTACGGATGAGCCAGACTTTCTTTTCATTGTGCGTTATTGTGTGCAGTTTGTGCCCTGGCACTGTTTTGGATTGTAGGCCCTGTGTGTCTTTCGATATGGTTAACGTGGGTGCTGCTGATGGAGGCCACACTGTGAGGTTTATTTCTTGGACTGTAAAGGGGCTCAATGGTCCTGTTAAAAGATCTAAAGTTTTCTCTCACCTGAAACAATTAAAAGCAGATATACTATTTCTACAAGAGACACATATAAGAATGGAAGACCATAATAGACTCTGTAAAGTCAGGATTTTCATTCCAGATTTAATAGTGGGTGGGGGGTGGCAATATTAATCACCAAAAGAATGCAGTTTACACCATCTGATGTAATCAGTGACCCTAATGGTCACTTTATTATAGTCTCTGGCTCTCTCTTTCAGATACCTGTCATTTTGGTAAATGTTTATGCCCCTAATTGGGACAATGTCCACTTTGTGAATAAGGTTTTATCATTAATATCTGACCTGAATACACACCAGCTAATCTTTTCAGAAGATTTGAACTGTTAGCGACCCTGTAGGTAGCAGTTCTGCTATTGTGTAATTATTAGGTCAATTTGGAGCCTTCTCTGGCTATAAACTGAACCTTCAAAAAAGCAAACAACAGGAATTCTACAGATGCTGGAAGTTCAAGCAACACACATCAAAGTTGCTGGTGAACACAGCACGCCAGGCAGTATCTCTAGGAAGAGGTACAGTCGACGTTTCAGGCCGAGACCCTTCATCAGGACTAAGCAAATGCTTTCTCATTAATAACTTGGCCCTACAGATCCAACAGGAATCTTTGCCTTTTCCTTTATCTCAAGATGGATCTGTATACCTAGGAATACACGTTACTCGCTCTTTTACAACTCTGTTTGAAGCTAACTACAAGCCTCAGGTTAGCCAAATGAAGGCTGATTTTGAGAGATGGTGCAGTTTACCTCTTGCTGTAGTTGGGAGAATTCAATCAGTGAAAATAACTATACTTCCCGGATTTCTTTATTTGTTCCAGTGCTTGCCAGTTTTCTTATCTAAGTTATTTTTCAAGTCAGTCAACCAAACTATAACCTCCTTTATTTGGGAAAATAAGGTCCCAAGAGTTAATAAGTGCATTCTCCAAAGAGGTCGTGATGTAGGTGGAATGGGCCTTCCTAGCTTTATTCATTATTACTGGGCATCGAACATTCAAAAAGTATTATTTTGGCTCCACCGGCCAGATATAATCTGGTGTCTGCTTGAGTCACGGTCTTGCCACTCCTCGTCTCTCCCAGCTTTAGTGTATTCTTTCTTGCCTTTGAAATTCTCTCAATTCACATCTAACCCCGTCGTGCTCTCCACCCTCAAAATCTTCAATCAATTTCGCTGCCACTATAAGTTCACATCAGCTTCAGTTTTAGGTTCCATTCATAGAAACCATCTATTTCCTCCCTCTACACTCGATTCAGTTTTTAGACAATGGGGTTTGAATGGTCTTATGTGCATTAAGGATTTGTACACTGATAATATATTTGATAGTTTTGATAACCTGTGCAGTAAATATGGTCTTCTGCACAATCACTTTTTTAAATGCCTGCAGATTTGCCATTTTGTCAAGGAAACATTTCCCTCTTTTCCTGATCTACCACCTGCTATGGTGTGGGGAAAAACTCACTCTTGGCTTTAATGATAAAGGGCTGATCTCTGAACTATACTCTCAGCTGATGTCTTTGGGAGTTCAAGATCTAAACAAAACTAAGAGTAGGTGGGAGGATGACCTCGGTATGGATCTGGCTGAGGAATATTGGGCAAAAGCATTGAATCCATTCCTCATCATCATGTGCTAGACTGGGGCTCATACAATTTAAAGTTTTACACAGAGTACATTTAAGTAAAGCCAGGCTTGCTGACATATATCCCAGGACAGAGGCTGGCTGTGTCAAGTGTTCCTTCTCTCCGGCTGGTTTGGTGCATGCATTTTGGTCTTGCCCTTGGCTTGATGGCTATTGGGCACTGGTTTTTAAAATTATCAGTGAGGTTTTGGGGGTGACACTGAGACCTTGCCGGCTTATAGCTGTATTTGGTGTGGCAGATGATGCTTTGGGTTTAAATGCAAACCAGTCGGATAGCATTGCATTTACATTTGGCCTGTAGCAGAATCTTGCTGGTCTGGAAATCTGCCGCTCCCCCATCTGTTGCTGCTTGGTTAGAGTACGTAATATTTTGTCTGAAACTAGAAAAGATTAAATTTACTCTGAGGGGGTCTGTGAAAATGTTCTATTCAAAATGCGGACCTTTCTTGTCATATTTTGGGAGTCTTATGGAATTACCTACCAGTTGAGGGCATTTGATTGTACTTGGGGATTTTCCCCCTTTTAACGCGCATATGGTTTACCTCATAGGGTGGTTGTTCGTTGTAATATGAGTATATTCTGGATCATCTGAGGTGTTGTGGATGTGTGTGGGCCTTTGTCTTGAAGGAATGTGGGGCATGGCTGTGAAATGTCTGTACTTGTATTTGTGAATTGTTGTATTGTAAATATATTAGCTGCCATGGTATGTTCAGGGAGAGTGGGTGAGGGGAGTTTTGTTTAAGTGTAAGATATAAAAGTAAAATGGAGGAAAATGTAATGCACTACGTATTCTGTATTGTGTCATTCCTTCAATAAAAATAACATTTTAAAGAAAAATGTCTAATACCAGAGGGCATGTATTGAAGGTGAGAGGGGGTAGGTTCAAAAAGGATGTGAGGGGTAAGTTTTTTATTCAGATTGGTGGATGCCTGGTATGGTGGTAGAGGCAAACACATTAGAGGCTTTTAACAGACATTTAGATAGGCACATGAATTTGAGGAAAATGAAAGGATAGGTACATTGTGTTGGTAGGAAGGATTTGATTTACTTTTGAGGTGGTTCAGCACAACATTGTGGGCTGCAGGGCCTGTTCCTGTCTGTGTTCTATTTTCAGAAAGGAGAAAAATTCTGCTGCTGCTCAAGGTTAATTTAGTTAATAATTTATATGTAATTTATATTAATTTAAGTCTATTAGCTTATGATTCAAATTACATTTATTATCAAATTATGAATGTAGTATACAACCCTGAAATTCATCTTCCCACAGACAGCCACGAAACAAAGATCCACCATGTTCAAAGAAAAATATCAAACACCTGATGTGCAAAAAAAAACACAAATTGTGCAAATGGCAAGAAACAAGTGAAAAACACAAAATATAAAACATCGAACCACAGAGTCATTGAAACAGTCCGAGAACATTCAGTTCAGTTCAGTTTAGTTTAGTGCTGTGTAGTTTGTTGATTACAGAGCCAGTCTGCTCCAATCAAAAATGCACAAAATAGCAATAAAAAAGGAGTAACCAGAAAGAAGCACATCATAACATGAACAGTAGTCCCCAAACCACATCCATTAAATATTGCCCAGACCCAAGATTCTGCTACAATACTCTGGCAGCATCTAGAGAGAACAAGAGGGAGACCAATGGAATGCAGGTAGACAGCACTCACCACCCACTTGCCTTCTGCTCTCGTCCTCATCGATTTCAATCTTGCTCAACACCCTAATCAGCAAGATCGGCGAGAAACGGAGTTGATCATGAGCTTTCTGCATCTTGGCGACATACTCCACTCAAACTCACTGAACTCCCTCAGAGACAGCAAAGCGCCAGCTCGCTAAATTGGCCCAAAAACACACTGTCAAAACGTAAATCACAGATTCGAATAGTAGCAGAATCCTATCTGAGAGTAGTAGTAAAAGATGTAGTTCTGTGAACTGTCTGAAGGGCATTGTCTTTGGTGGCATTGTTTGCAGATGTCATGTTTGTAATGTACACTGCAGCTGCTATACACTGTGCTCTATGTATGTATGCCTGCCACGAACTTAACCTTAACTTGACACTTTCATGATAGCATTAGCCTTGTTTTCAGTGGGTTTCATTCATTTGTATTTATCGTATGACTCGAATATACCACCTTTGACTGAACAAAGATGAATTCATACTGCTTTAATTACACTATGATGTTGGGGGTGTCTCAGAACTTTCCCTAAAACACATAAATTATCCTCGGCATCAGATGTGCTGATTACACGATCACTCTTGTCAGACAGAAAATTACTAGTGGGAGCTGGGTTACCTCTGTTGAGGATTTGAGTTTCTGCAGAAACACAACCTTTTCTGTCCATTGACTGTGTAGTCCTTGTCACCGAGCCCTCTCAGGGAGGAGATTATCAGGTGCACAGGGGACGTACTCAGAGCCTCCTTGAGAAACTTCAAAGTTCCAACTAGGTCCCAGGAATCTCTGGTCCATGGTTGCTGAAAGTGGAGAAAGAACATTCAAAGGAGAGGAGGAGAAGATGGCGGCGCGATGCAGCATGTGCGGCCGCTCCGAAATGATATCACATTTGTAGGTAGGATGCCGTGCACAATCCTGATTTGATGGAGACGGACGTGAGAAGCACAGAGGAACATCTGGAGACACTTCTGAAATGCCCACTTTGCTGCCGCTGCTACTGTGCGATCCAGAATCTCCAGAGGGGAAGGTCCCAAATCCTTGGCTTTGCCTATTGCCTGTTGCTGGGGCCAGGGTCGAAGCGCTCGACAGATGGTGCTCGGTGTCAGAGGGCTGGTCGGAGGCTCGAAGTCTTCAGACGGACTCGAGTTGGCTGTGGTCGGGTGCTTCCAGGGTGCTGCATCGGCAAGTTTGCGGCGCTGGAAGCTCAGCACAGGGAGAGTTTTTCTTCCTTCTACCGTCTGCGTGAGATGATGGGACTTTCGAGAGACTTTGAGACTTTTTTTTTTACCGTGGCCATGGTCTGTTCTTTATCAAATTACGGTATTGCTTTGCACTGTTGTAACTATATGTTATAATTCTGTGGTTTTTGTCAGTTTTTTTAGTCTTGGTTTGTCTTGTGTTTCTGTGATATCATTCTGGAGGAACATTGTATCATTTCTTAACACACGCGTTACTAAATGACAATAAAAGAGGACTGCATGTCCTCATAATCTAATCTAATCTAAAATGGCACTGAGACCCAAATGCTCATGTACTGGGAGCATAAGACCTTGGCGTTAGTGGTATAAGGAGTGGACTATTCCTCAATTTAATCATCTACATGCCATTTCTGGAACCATCTGTGGTTCCCACATTGGCCTCATCAGTCACCTCTGTTCCTAATTCTCTCTCTGAGCACCTTGACCAATATCCCTTGTAATTTCCACAGTCCTTTCATAGTTTTGAGGCAAACAAGCATGTATGTGGATTCTGGTGTAAATGCAGTTTTATTCACACACAGTTAATCATGCAGTGCATAACTATCTGCTTCGAGACCCGACTCCATTGGTAACACTGAGAACGTCCACGGGTGTCTTTTCTGAGCTCTCGGAGTCCACGGTTCTCTGCTTTCCTGAGCTCTCGGAGTCCACGGTTCTCTGCTTTTCTGAGCTCTCGGAGTCCACGGTTCTCTGCTTTTCTGAGCTCTCGGAGTCCACGGTTCTCTGCTTTTCTGAGCTCTCGGAGTCCATGGTTCTCTGCTTTTCTGAGCTCTCGGAGTCCACGGGTGTCTTTTCTGAGCTCTCGGAGTCCACGGTTCTCTGCTTTTCTGAGCTCTCGGAGTCCGTGGTTCTCTGATTTTCAAGAACGTTGATCTTCTGCCTCAGGTGACACTGGTGCTGTCTTCTCTCCCTTAGCTGGAGCCCTCGAAGTTGTCCTTCGCTGGCCGTGGGCCACTCTGGCTTCACTGACTGCTGTCAAGTTCTTTACTGCTGACCGCCAGGGCAGAGTTATCACTTCCCTGACTTGGTTGTTAACAAGAGTGTTGATTTTACCCCTGTTAGTCATAGTCATACTTTATTGATCCTGGGGGAAATTGGTTTTCATTACAGTTGCACCATAAATAATTAAATAGTAATAAAACCATAAATAATTTAATAGTAATATGTAAATTATCCCAGGAAATAAGTCCAGGACCAACCTATTGTCTCAGGGTGTCTGACCCTCCAAGGGAGGAGTTGTAAAGTTTGATGGCCACAGGCAGGAATGACTTCCTATGACGCTCTGTGTTGCATCTCGGTGGAATGAGTCTCTGGCTGAATGTACTCCTGTGCCCAACCAGTACATTATGTAGTGGATGGGAGTCATTGTCCAAGATGGCATGCAACTTAGACAGCATCCTCTTTTCAGACACCACTGTGAGAGAGTCCAGTTCCATCCCCACAACATTACTGGCCTTACGAATGAGTTTGTTGATTCTGTTGGTGTCTGCTACCCGCAGCCTGCTGCCCAAGCACACAACAGCAAACATGATCGCACTGGCCACCACAGACTCGTAGAACATCCTCAGCATCGTTCGGCAGATGTTAACGGACCTCAGTCTCCTCAGGAAATAGAGACGGCTCTGACCCTTCTTGTAGACAGACTCAGTGTTCTTTGACTAGTCCAGTTTATTGTCAATTCGTATCCCCAGGTATTTGTAATCCTCCACCATGTCCTCACTGACCCCCTGAATGGAAACAGGGGTCACCGGTACCTTAGCTCTCCTCAGGTCTACCACCAGCTCCTTAGTCTTTTTCACATTAAGCTGCAGATAATTCTGCTCACACCATGTGACAAAGTTTCCTACCATAGCCCTGTACTCAGCCTCATTTCCCTTGCTGATGCATCCAACTATGGCAAAGTCATCAGAAAACTTCTGAAGATGACAAGACTCTGTGCAGTAGTTGAAGTCCGAGGTGTAAATGGTGAAGAGAAAGGGAGACGAGACAGTCCCCTGTGGAGCCCCAGTGCTGCTGATCACTCTGTTGGACACACAGCGTTGCAAGCACACATACTGTGTTCTGCCAGTCAGGTAATCAAGAATCCATGACACCAGGAAAGCATCCACCTGCATCGCTTGTGGTCTACTAGAAACTTCTCCCTGCTTGACCAAATGGATAGAAAGATAGGACCACTGCAAGTCACTTCAAATGATGAAGAGTTTGGGGAAATGCAACCACCAAATAAAGTAAAGACATGAAATTTGGATCCATTGAATCTCTTTGCCTGTTGTTTCTCTTTTTCTGGACTGACACCTACTGTTAAATATTCAGTCACCAGCCAATGGGTTTGCATGTCATAGGTAGCACCTATTCTTGCCATAGTATCATGAACTGGGAGCTCAGACTGGATGTATGGCCCAGCTAGTACAGTAATATGGATTTGGATCTTCCACTAGTCCAAGGTCAGCTTGACCAGTCTTCCCTTTCTTCCCAGTTCACTGTTCTGAGGAGTTGCTTGGCCATAGTTCTGAACCCACAACACCAGACTAGAAAGGAGTCATTGTCATTCATCAGAGGCTGGCTAAGAAAAAGTTGTTGATTAATTCTGGCTGTCTTCATCCAAGTCCAGCTATTCATATACACGCAACAATCAAATGTCATAAAGGACTTGCTATGTGTGTTTTCCTTAGGAAATTGGTAAATATTGTTACTTATCAGCTGTCAGGGTCATATAGCACAGAAACAGTCGCTTTTGGTCCCGCCTATCCTTGTTGAATGAGGTTCCCATGTGGCTCATATCCCTCAAGACATTTCCTATCTATGTACCTGTGCAAATGTTCCATAAACAGACCACCCTCTGGGTGAAAAAAGTGTCTCTCAGGTTCCTATTAAATCTCTCCCCTCTCACCTTAAACTTGTGCCCTCTAGTCCTTGATTCCCCAATACTAGGAAAAAGACTGACCACAGAGATTCTGCAGATGCTGGAAAGCTCGAGCAAAACACACAAAATGCTAGAGGATCTCAGCAGGTCAGGCAGCATCTATGGATGAGTGTCCTAATCTTGATCCTGATGAAGGGTCTTGGCCCAAAATGTTGACTGTTTATTCCTCTCCCTAGGTGCTATCTGACTTGCTGAGTTCCTCTGGCATTATGAGTGTGTTGCTTAGGAAAGTGACTGTTTGCATTCAGCCTATCCATGTCCCTCATGATTTTATAGACCTCATCCCCATCCCCCTCATTCTTCTGAGCTTCAATGAGTAAGATCTCAGCCTGCTCAACCTCTCTTCATAACTCAGTTCCTTGTGTCCCAACAACATCCTCATAACGTCCTTGGCACATTTTCCAGCTTAACGATTATAACATCCTTGGCACACTTTCCAGCTTAACAATTAGCTGTAAGGCTGATCAACATCTCCACCCGTTAACTCCACCACTACTTTATTATTTCTCATCAGACACCTGATGTACAGACTAGTATCACTTTATGGACATACAATTGATTTATGTATTTTATGTGTTTACTGTATATTTATTGTGTATTGTTATTATTATTGTGTTCTTTATCTTTTGTGGGTTTTTTTAGCTGCTCTGGATCTGGAGTAACAATTCTTTCATTCTCTTTACACTTGTGTAGAGGAAATGACATTGTAACCCTTTCACCAGGCTAGAATATAGACATGGCTTGATAGCTAACTTGGCTAACAGCCACGTAACTTGGCAGTGAGAAGGCCACCTTTCATAAACAATGTATGTCTAGGGTCGGTATAACTTGGGGTTCAACCAAACAGGAATGTCGTGATGTTCCGATTAAAGAAACCTCGATTTGAGCGAATAGTATGTAAATACTGTCCATACACAGTTATCGGTCGTCAAGAAATAACAGATTGTACACCACATAAAATGATAAAGAAAGTATATTTACAAATTTCAGCTTTATCAGACAGTTATTAAAAGAAAGAAAAATGTATAAAAGGGCCATTACAGTTAAACCCATCTAAATCTGCACATAAACGTTGGAGCTCATCTCTTCCAAAGCCACATATAACCATTACTCGCGGAGTCCAACGCACAGTCTGCATGGAAGCACCAGCTACCATCCAAACTCCTCTCAAAGTCCATCTTGAACAAATTCGCTCTCTCTCTCAGGAGTAATAGCTCTCCTCCTTGGAGCCAGTGACCTGCCACAAAGCACTTCTTTCAACAAGGAATCTCCTTCCCATGGCATTCTGTGGCATCTTCCCTTCTGTCCTGCTCCACAGCTCCCGCCAAAAAGCCCCCACACCAGACTACTGTCCATCACAAATCTCTTTCCGCCCTGCTCTCTCTAGAACTTTCTCCAGATCCCACCATCCTGATTGGCTAACACAACATTCCTAATTTGAACAGCAGGGCTACTTATCTTTAGCCGAAACAAAAATATTCTACCAGCAGGACACACTGATTTTGCAGAAAATTGCTAAAATGAAAAACCTAAAGCATAGCAGTAGAAATCCTAACCAAGACATTACACTCCTCCCCCCTCCACCAAAAGTATTCATGTCCTCATAACTGTGGAACTTATTAAACCATTATTAATAACAGCATTCAAATGAAGTTTGTGATTTCAGGACCCCCCAGTCCATTTGTAAATGGAAGTGGCATATCTCACCGTGGGAATGGACAGAACACTGTTTCCCAGGTGCATCCTCTGCCAGCCAGCTAGGGGTTTCCTGACTCCCTGAGACTTCCTTATCTCCTCTTCAGTTTCTCCAGCTTCAGCCACTCCTTGTGACCTTTCCTATCCACTAGAGGATGCCTCTCCTGTCTACCACTCATACCTTCCGACAGCTCAGGTCCCCCTGCTCCATGACTGAACTCAGCCTCCTTCAGCCCAAGTAGTTGTTGCCAAACATCTTCAACCTCTGTTGGTGCCAGCCGACAAGACCTCTCTTGGTGTCCTCAGTCACTTTAATAGTGTGGCAAGTACTCTTGGAGCAACCAACATCAGACTTGTCAGTAGAAAGGCATCTCTGCATTCCAACATCTTCTCAGTTAATCTCCTTTTCCTTTCCTTGGGTATTGGTAAGTCAACAAAATTGCATGACTTCAACATCAACTTCCCTGAGCCAGGAGATGGTTTCTCATCCGTTTCCCCAGAAAGCTAGACACTACCATCACAGGAAAAAAAGGGGCAATCGGCACGCCACATCTGAGGGTAACATCTCTTTCTGAGGCTTTCCTGACGATCACTGTTACCCTGTTTGCATAGACACCCAAAGATTTCTGCAGTTCAGGTCTCACCAGCACTCCTACAGGTAAGCGTGACTCTTCTTCCTGATCTTCAGGGCCGTCCACCTGGATGGCCAGGTCATTGGGCACTTCAGCAAATCTGGGGCTTCCTGTCACTCTAGCTACTCCTCCAGATGGTTGATTGCCCCCGTCGTGGCACAAACAGTGCAGCAGCTACTCCAATACGAAAATGTGGGAAGACAACTTCTCTTCTTCCTCCTGGAATGTGTGCCTAAACTTCATCCTAAAATCGGCTACACTTCCAGCAAAGCCAAAAGCATCTTCCAGAGTTTGCAAGTAATTAGCTGATGTGGCTAATGGGTTTTCTGCCTTTAGGAACCTCTCTATATCAGCTGCTGGACCCTTTAAACTCTTTACCAGTCTCAGTTTTTTCATATTTTCTGAGAATTACCATTCATCCAGTGACTGAGATGTCTGCTCTGCCCAGACCTCATATTCTTCTTCCCCATTAGGTGTGGGCTTGATCCCAGAGAACACACCCAGCCTACAATAACTTTGGCTCTCCGCAGGTACATTTCTGCATTTATCAACCAGTGATCTAGTAACTGAAGCCAGGTCAGAATTTAAATCAACCACTGAAGGACCCCTTAGATCTTTCACATCAGACAGCTCCTTTCCCTCACTTCGCAGAAACGAGAACATCTTGTCTTTAATGTCTTCACTCTCAGCTACATCCCCCCCTCTCTAAAAATATGGACTGCCCATGGCCCCACCTCTCCAGGGTCATTCCAACCTATCAGACAGCGCAACTTCGGTAATGTCACTGCTAGTCTGGACTAACTCCACATCCTTACCAGCTGACTGACCAAAGCACTATTTAATCAGCGTAACTTTCCCCAACACCTTTAAGAACTCAGCACTCTCAATAGCAGTTCATCGGGAATTAAAGTATCTACCCTGCCCAACCCTTAATCCCTATGGCATCCATAATAAAATACCTTAGTCACTTTCCCCAATGCAAGATTAAACACGGGCTTAAGCACACAAACCACTTAATCAACATTAAAACAGCAATCACACAGCATCTGAAAACTCCTGGGCAAGCCCCCACAAATGTAACCCTCTCACCAGGCTCGTATACAGACTCGGCTCGTTAGCTAACTCTGCGTCACGTGACTCAGCGGTGACAAGGCCTCCTGTTGTAAATAATACATGTCTAGGGTCAGTGTGATCAACCAGACAGGAACATCATGATGTTCCGATTAAAGAAACCTCAATTTGAGCAAATTCTGCCCATATACCATTGTCAGTCAGCAAGAAATAACAGATTATACACCATATAAACTTATAAAGGAAGTATATTTACCAATTTCAGTTTTATCAAACAGTTATTAAGAGAAAGAAAAGAAAGAAAAAATATAAAAGGGCCCATTACAGTTAGACCAGTCTAAATGCGCACATAACGTTGGAGCTCGTCTCTTCCAAAGCTGAGTATAACCATCACTCATGGCGCTGAACCCATGGTCTGTGTAAAACCACTTGCCACAATCCAAACTTCCCTCAAAGTCCATCTCAAACCAACCGGCTCTCTCTCAGCAGTAATGGCCCTCTTCCTTGGAGCCATTCATCTGCCCAAAACACGCCTTGCAAAAGAGATTCTCCTTCCCACGGCATTCTGCAGCATCTTCCCTTCTTTCCCACTCTGCACCTCCCACCAAAAAAACCCAAACCAGACTACTGTCTGTCACAAATCTCTCTCCACCCCACTGTCTCTAGAACTGCTAAAGTGCAATTCCTACTGCATAACCAGGGCATTACAACATTTAAGCACTCATGGAATTTGACTTCTTAAAGCAGGTGACCAAAAAGGAACACAATATCCATATGTGTCTCACCAACACCTTATAGAACTGCAACATAACATCCACATTTCTATACTGGATGTACTGACTTATGAAGGGCAGCTTGCTGAACTCCTTCTTCACCATCCTGTCTACCTGTGACACTACTTTCAGGAAACCAGGTACTTGTACTCCTACATCTCTCTGTTCTACCACACCCCCCGGGGCCATACTGTTTACTGCAAAACTCCTTCCCTTACTTGTCTTCCCAAGTACGTACAACACCTCACACTTACCTTTCTTTGTCCCACATACTCAGTTCATCAAGCCCCCTCCGTAAATCCCGATAAATATCTTCACTATCTACAATACCACCTATTTCAGTGACATTTGCAGACTTACCAACCCTGCCTAGTACATTCTCATCCAAATGACTGACATCGATGATAAATAGCAATGGGCCTGGCACCAACTTCTAGGGAACACAGTTGTTCAATCGTGATAGGTCACTTTGACCAAAACTCAATTTTCTGGTCTCTTCCACTTGGCTCTTCATGTGTAAAGGACAGATCTTTGTTTCCAATAGACAGGTGTGGGTGTTTTCTCTATCACCTGTCCTCTAACTTTAGATTGAACCCACAGGAACTGTGGAGGAGGGCTGGGGAGCAGGGGCAGGGTGGTGGTGGGAGGAGCATAATAGAAGACAAGGCTCACCGAGCAGCACAACCCAGAATTCTGTTTAAACTTCATTAAGTACCACAAAATAGTATAAATACCTAGAAAAATATGGTATTAGGTTCAATTGCTAAAGATTAAATGTAGTAAGACCATAAGGTATATGAGCAGAATTAGGTCATATGGCCATCAAGTCTGCTCCACCATTTCATCATGCCTGATCTAGTTTTCCTCTCAGCCCCAATCTCTTGGCTTCTCCCAATATCCCTTCATGCCCTGACCAATCAAAAATCTGTCAACCTCTGCCTTAAGTATACCCAATAATTTGGCCTCCAAAACTGCCTGTGGCCATGCATTCCACAGATTCAGCAAATTTTTGGCCAAAGAAATTCCTTCTCATTTCGGTTCTAAAAGGACGTCCTGTGGCGACCCACTTTCTAGCACACACGAACCGGCTCACGAAACAGCGCGCACAGGCAGAGAGGTCGGCCCCAAAAAGGGCGCCAGGCCATCTTCACCAGCAGGAGGAAAATCCCGCGTGCAGAAAGGGTCTGGGAATATGCATTTCCCACAGCAGTCCCGCCCAGGGAGGGCGGGAACGGGAAGGCTTTAAAGCGGGCCGCGAAGTTTGATAAATCTCTTTCATTGCAACTCTAACTCACTGACTACGTGTGGTTATTTTAGCGCTGTGTGTAGCACACCGCCACAATTGGTGACCCCGATGGCCTAAAAGGTATTTGGACCAGAGATGACCGACGCTGCATCTGTTCATGCAGTTTCGTTACAACTGCCAAGCTTTTGGCCGCTGGGACCCTCTCTGTGGTTTGAACAAGCAGAAGCTCAATTCCACATTCGGCAGATAACCTCGGAGTCCACTTGTTACTACTACGTGCTGAGCTCACTCGACCAGGAGACAGCTGCACAAGTTGAGGAGTTCATACAGTCGCCCCCGGAGGACGGCAAATACACAGCATTCAAAGCCCTACTCATAAGGACTCTCACGGCGCAAATGAGCACGCCGCTTAATGCACCTGGATGGTTTGGGAGACAGGCCGCTGTCGGCATTAATGAACGAAATGCTGGCCCTGGCTGAAGGACACAAACCCTGCCTCATGTTTGAGCAGGCTTTCCTGGAGCAACTGCCCGAGGACATATGCCTGCTGCTGTCCGACGCAGATTTCAGCAAGCCCCAGGAGGTGGCGGCCCGAGCAGATGTGCTGTGGAATGCCAGGAAAGAGAGAGGGGCATCCGTCGCACAGATCACCAAGCCACGTGCCCAACGACAGACCAGACCAGGCCCGGCAGCAGAGCATACAAAACCCGGCGACGGGAGTGAGGAGCCCAACGAACAATGGTGCTTCTACCACCAGCGGTGGGGCACAGAGGCCCGCCGCTGCAGACCACCCTGCAAATTCCCGGGAAACGCCAGGGCCAGCCACTGCTGATGGCTACGGCGGCTGGCCATCAGGACAGCCTCCTGTATGTCTGGGACAAGCAGTCAGGACGCCGCTTTTTGGTCGACACCAGAGCGGAGATCAGCGTCTTACCTCCAACGAGTTACGACACCCACAACAGAGAACCGGGACTCACCCTGAGGGCCGCAAATGGCAGCACAATATGAACCTATGGCACCCGCACGGTGCGGCTACAGTTCAGCTCCAGCCGGTTCACGTGGGAATTCACACTGGCCACTGTGGCCCAACCACTGCTGGGGGCGGATTTTCTACGAGTCCACAGCCTGCTGGTCGACCTGCAAGGGAAGCGATTAGTCCACACCAAGACTTTTCAAACGTTCCCCCTGGGTGAAGCACAGTTGCCAGCCCCACACCTGGACTCCATCACGCTGTCCGACGACGAATTCACCTGGGTCCTGGCAGATATCCCATCAGTACTGACACCGCAGTTCACGGCAGCCATGCCCAGACACGGAGTACAGCACCACATCCCGACCCAGGGACCACCCCTCCTCGCCCGTGCTCGAAGGCTTCCCCTGGACAAGCTCCGACTGGCGAAGGAGGAGTTCAAGAAGATGGAGGAATTGGGGATCATACGACAGTCTGGCAGCCCATGGGCCTCCCCCCTGCAAATGGTGCCCAAGGCAACGGGGGGCTGGAGACCATGCGGTGACTACCGCAGACTGAACGAGGCTACAACGCCAGACCGCTACCCTGTGCCGCACATTCAAGACTTCGCAGCAAACCTACACGGCGCAAGGATCTTTTCCAAGGTAGACCTCGTCCGGGGATACCATCAAATCCCGGTACACCCGGACGACATCCTCAAAACAGCACTCATCACCCCGTTCGGACTTTTTGAATTCCTCCGAATGCCGTTTGGTCTAAAGAATGCCGCACAGACGTTCCAGCGGCTAATGGATGCGGTGGGACGCGACCTGGACTTTGCATTCATCTATTTGGACGACATCCTCATAGCCAGCAGTAGTCGGCAGGAGCATCTGTCCCACCTCCGCCAGCTCTACACCCGCCTGAGTGAATTCGGCTTTACAATCAATCCAGCCAAATGCCAGTTCAGACTCGACACCATCGACTTCCTGGGCCACAGAATTACTAAAGACAGGGCAACCCCGCTGCCCGCCAAGGTAGACACGGTCCACAACTTCCCCCGACCCAACACAATCAAAGGCCTGCAGGAATTCGTGGGTATGGTGAATTTCTACCACCGTTTCCTCCCCTCAGCAGCCCGAACCATGCGCCCCCTGTTCACTCTGAAGTCGGGTAAGGGCAAGGACATTACCTGGGACGAAGAGGCCGCAGCCGCTTTCGTTAAAGCCAAAGAAGCCTTGGCAAACGCCGCGATGCTAGTGCACCCCAGAAAGGACGTTCCTACTGCCCTCACGGTGGATGCATCCAGCACAGCGGTCGGTGGAGTGCTGGAACAACTCATCGAGGGTCGCTGGCGACCCCTGGCGTTCTTCAGCAAACACCTACGACCACCCGAACTCAAATACAGTGCTTTCGACCAGGAGCTATTGGCACTATACCTGGCAATCCGGCATTTCAGGTACTTCTTAGAAGGTAGGCCCTTCATCGCGTTCACAGACCACAAACTGCTTACCCTTGCGTTCACGAAGGTGTCCGACCCCTGGTCGTTCCGCCAGCAGCGACATCTGTCCTACATCTCCGAGTACACGACGGACATCCGGCATGTCTTGGGAAAGGACAACGTCGTGGCGGACGCACTATCCAGACCGACCATACAGGCCCTGTCCCGGGGGTGGACTATGCAGCACTGGCAGAGGCACAGCAGGCAGACGCTGAGATCCCCAGTTACAGGACTGCAGTCTCCGGTTTGCAGCTCCAAAACCTCCCCGTAGGCCCAGGTGAGAGGACCCTACTATGTGACGTAACTACCGGCCAACCCCGCCCCGTCGTCCCAGCAGCCTGGCGCCGGTGGGTTTTCGAATCCATTCACAACTTAGCGCACCCCTCCATCAGGACAACCGTTCAGCTGGTCTTCAACAGGTTCGTGTGGCATGGACTGCGTAAACAGGTCAGTGAATGGGCCAAAACGTGCATGCAGTGCCAAACGGCCAAGGTGCAGCGGCACACCAAGGCTCCAATGCAGCAGTTCGAACCCACCCGCCGGAGGTTCGACCACATCCATGTGGATATCGTGGGGCCCCTGCCAGTGTCACGAGGAGCGCGGTACCTCCTAACTATGATAGTCCAGTTCACCAGATGGCCAGAGGCAGTCCCGCTCACCGACACCACCTCCGAATCCTGCGCCCGAGCACTGATCGCAACCTGGGTAGCCCACTTCGGGGTACCGGCCCACATTACCTCCGACAGGGGCGCCCAGTTCACCTCCAGCCTGTGGTCAGGTATGGCCAACCTTTTAGGAACACAGCTACACCACACAACTGCCTACCACCCACAGTCAAACAGACTAGTGGAGCATTTCCACCATCACCTGAAGTCGGCTCTCATGGCCCGCCTGGAGGGGCCTAACTGGGTGGACGAACTTCCCTGGGTCCTGCTCGGAATCCGCACGGCGCCCAAGGAAGATCTGCACACCTCGTCGGCCGAGTTGGTGTACGGCGCACCCCTGGTCGTCCCAGGAGAGTTCATACCAGCCCCAAGGGGGCAAGAGGAAGAACCCACAGCAGTCCTGGACAGACTACGTGAGAGGCTCGGTAACCTGGCCCCCATCCCCACTTCACAGCACGGACAGAGCCCGACCTGCGTACCCAAAGACCTGCAGAACTGTAAGTTTCTTTTTGTACGACGGGGCGGACGCCGGGCACCGCTACAGCGGCCCTACGAGGGGCCGTTTAAGGTGATCAGGAACAACGGGTCCACGTTCGTGCTGGACATTGGGGGGAGAGAGGAGGTTTTCATGGTGGACCGACTCAAACCGGCCCATGTGGACTTGGCGCAGCCAGTCCAGGCTCAGGAACCGCGGCGCCGGGGCAGACCTCCCAAACAGAGGCCGATCCAGACTGTGGACATTGGGGGAGGTATCGCCAGTTCTGGGGGGAGGTTATGGGGCAACCCACTTTCTAGCACACACGAACCGGCTCACAAAACAGCGCGCGCAGGCAGAGAGGCCGGCCCCAAAAAGGGTGTCAGGCCATCTTCACCAGCAGGGGGGCAAAAGGGTCTGGGAATATGCATTCCCCACAGCAATCCCGCCCAGGGAGGGCGGGAACGGGAAGGCTTTAAAGCAGGCTGCAAAGTTTGAATAAACCTCTTTCATCGCAACTCTAACTCACCGACTACGTGTGGTTATTTTAGCACTGTGTGTAGAACACCGCCACAGCCCCTCTATTCTGACGCTGTGTCCTCTGGTTTTAGACTCTCCCACCATAAGAAACATCCTCTCCACATCCACTCTATCGAGGCCTTTCACCATTCAATAGGTTTCAATGAGGTCACCCCTCATTCCTGTGAATTCCAATGTGTACAGGCCCAGAGCCATCAAACATTCTTCATATGAAAAGCCATTCAATCCTGGAATCATTTTTGTGAACCTTCTTTTAACCCTTTCCAGTGCCAGCACTCCCATCTAAGGGGCCCAAACCCACACACAACACTTCAAGTCAGGCCTCAGCAGTGCTTTATAAAGCCTCAACATTATATCCTTGCTATTATATTCCAGTCCTCTTCAAATGAATACTAAATAAATGCTAATGTGACCTCTGTACTGTGTAACATGGACTGCATTAATGTTTAACTGTAACTATGACATCCACCCATTGTGTGCTCTCTGAGCAAGCAATTCTATCCACAATTCCCATGCAGTAACTATAAATATTACTCATGCTTATGTCCAGATGCTTGTGTATACAACTCATGCTGAAAATTATTTGGAATTACCTTTATCAAGCCTGTCGTGATCCTCCTAATTTTATAATGGAAAGGTCTCGCCCATAATTCCCTTTACTCCAGATGCAAAGGTTATTGGAAAACATTTTAACTCTGTTTTCTAAGTGTTTATTTTAAGTGTGCTTTTATTGCGTATTAGGTGTTTATTCAGATGTTGACCATTCCTTTACTAGGCATTAAGTGTCTGTTACTGAGTGCGTGGGATTACTGTGGTATTTGGGATGTAACCATTGAATGAAACCTGTGTACTTTTAACCCCTGGAGAAAAACGAATGTAGCCAAGTAAGAGAGATAAGAGCAATTGATTTATTAGTGAGAGTAAAAAACTTACAGAGGTATGCTAACCCAGAAGGGCTATAAAGAATGCTGTGTGAAAATGACAAATGGGCAGTCAGTGACAGACTACACAGCCTGGTCCACTGTCTGTCTCAGTTTTACTTTGCAAATTAAAGTTTAAACATCTCTTGAAGAATCTTCGGCGCTTCCTTGTCATTTGTGAAACCATGACAAACCTGGCGTAGTCAGCAGGATCGGGAAGAGACCCATGGAAGAAGGAAACGGCAAATTGAGGGTGCTTCCCGGTCCCTGGGGGACCTCCACAGAGCTAACAGAATTCAGGGTCCACCCAGACAAAGGTAAGCACTTTTTAGTGACAATTTGGACTAAGAATTCTGTTGGTTTTTGGGGAGATCCCAGGGACTCAGAAGTGTGAAACAACTGCTGAAGGGTCTCTCCGATTCAAAGAATCTGGCAGAATTGAGGGTTAAAAGGAGGCTCGGAGGATTAATCAAGAACACTGCAGTGAGGGGGGTAAGTATGAATAAAGTAATAAGAAGTTAAGTGAGAAAAATTCCACGTGGTGTTGGTAAGTCCCTGTGGATACCGCTTCGTACGAAACGAAGGGCTGAACGGACAGGGAAAGAAAGGTAAGGTAAGTCCCTATGGATACCGCTTTTTACGAGACGAAGGTCTGAATGGACAGGGAAAGAAAGAAAAGAGCAAATCCTCGTGAATACCGCCTTAAGAAAAGTTAAGGGTCTGAATAGGCGAGGTGCAAAAAGAAGGTTCTGTGGATACCGCCCGAGAAAGGGGTCTGCACGGGCAGAACAGAATAGAAGATAAGGATAGCTTAAGTAGATAGTTTAGACGCGGGTGAGAAGAAACCATAAGGCTAGATAGAAAATAGGTTACAGAAAATAGTATTACTTTGGTGTGAGATGCCAGAATACCTTAAAAAGGGGAAGAACAACATGACAGGGAAAGGAACAGCAGTAGAAATATTGAGTAGAATATTCCCGGTGTGTCAAGGTAAGATCGCGGAAATTTCAGAAAAATGGGAAAAAAGAACCAAAAATCTGGACCCGAAGTGGCTGAAAGAAGGAACATTTGATGTAAGCTTATGTGAGGAAATGGGGGCGCTGATTAAAAATTATAAACCAAGAGATAAATCTAAAAAAAGGGAGAAAAAAAAATAGGAGATAGAAGTGTTAAAACTCTTTCGGATGGAGGGAGAAAGATTGAGAAAGAAAGGACGAATATCAGTAGCAAGTAAAGAAGACACTGAGAAACAAGAAAAGCAGTTTGGTAAATCACAGGAGAAACCGAATAAAGAGCCGACTCTATACCCAGACCTGAGAAATGTAGAAACCCCTCTCCCTTATTATGAGAAGGAGACTCTTAAACAGTGCCCTGTATTAACAGGAGTACTAGAACTGGAGGGAAAATTTAAAGTCTGGGAGACCGAGGAGGAAAGAAGGAAATATGAGGAGGAGAGAGGGGCACTGTGGAAGGAGATGCAGGAAGATAAGAAAAAAGTAGAACAAGAAAGTAAGATAATAAGAGAACGTATCAAAGAGTTGCAGGAATTGAGGCTGAGGAAAAATCAGGAGGAATTCCTGTTACAGGAACAGGACACTGAATAGGCTGAAAAAGAAGATGATTTATCAGAAGAGCAAGAGTCAAAGATGAGTATGAGGGTATAAGAGAGTGTAGACGGGATAGAAGAGGAGTTCCTTGAAGGGGAAAAAGAGAGAGTGGAAAGGGAGATAAGAGAAGCGGAGAAAGAGTATAGGAGATTACAGCAGAAATTGGGTTTCCAACAACAGTTCGAGGAATTCGCGAGGATCCGAGCCAATGCTAGCCTGAATCAGAAAGGGAGGACTCTAAGGAGAAGTCAAGAGAAAATAGGGAAACAAGGGAGAGAGCAAACCTCAGAGAGGTTTGTGTGGCAGCCAGTAAGAGTGAGGTCAGAAGGGGACGAGGAGGAAAATCAGAATATGGGGAGAGAAGGAAAAAAAGTGATGCCGTTGTTAGTAAAAGGGTCAGGACAAGTACAGTATGTTCCTTGGGGCTCCCAGGACCTGGAAGGGCTGAAAAACACCCTGCCTAGCTTACATGAAGGAGCAGGGAAGTGGATTAGAGCCTTTGAAGAAGAAACTATGGGATGGTTATTGGCTATGGGAGATTTGAAGACACTGCTGATAAGGTTGATGGGAACCTCCAAATTAAGAGTTGATGGAAACGGCTGGACTACTAAATGCGTTCAGCCCCATGACTGACGGGACCAGCTTTGACCAAGTGAGGCAGAGGGTATGGCAAGCCCTCAGGAAGCTTTACCCACCCAAAGTGGACCCCAAAGCTTTGAAAGGGGATCCGCTGGGGGACACTGAGAATCCAGCAGCCCATGTAGAAAATCAGTTGAAAAGGTGGAGGCTGGAGACTGAGCAAGAAGTGGAAGACAACTCGTTTATGACCATACTGTTCTGAACCACCATTTTGGAAGCAATGCCTCTGCAAGTTAAACCTAAATTGGAGGAAGTGGTTGGACTGATGTCAAAGAACTCACAAGAATTTAGAGACCACGTAGTTCATGCGGTTGAGAAATATCGGAAAGACAAACAGAAGCTGATTGAGCAACAGGAAGAGGTGCAAAGAAAGCTCATGCAAATGCAGCTTGAAGAACTCAAAAAGAAGGAAATAGAGAATGGAAAAAAGATGCTGGTAGTAGCACCGGATTTGAGTGCAACCGCTGAAATGAATGAAACACCACTGTATGGAGGAACCGGTCGCGCTGTCAGACAGGGGCCAGAAAACCCCATGCCAATAATAAACGTCTTTGGAGGAGCATTCCCACGAATGCCCTATCAGGAACAGAGTAAATTTAAACAGCAGCCCAGACAGGACTGGAAACCCCAAGATGGGGGACAGAGAGGTTATGGACAAAGAGGGCCAGTGAGGAGACAAGGGGAGAGAGAGATAGAGAGACTGTGCTGGGGGTGTAACCAGCCAGGACATATGAGAAGAGACTGTCCACTCAGGTTATGGCCCGTCGCATACCAACAGGGGCCGATGAGAAGGGAACCGCAGGTTAGCCAAAGACCAGCCCCCACAGGCTCAAGCGGACCCGAGAACCCCTGTGCAAGATGCTAGGGGTGCCCAGAGAACCCAGGTGGGAAGGGACATTACCCAGTGATAACAAGGGAGGCGGAAGACGAACCCATTGCTCAGGTTATGTTAGAAGGGCAATTGACACCCATGATGATAGACACTGGAGCCACGTATACCTGTGTACAGCCACAGTACGCCCTCCACCTTCCCATGTCAGGAAAATTTATTAAGACTGTAGGGTTCTCAGAGAAACACAGTTAACACAATATACAGCTCCAGTACGGTTGGGGATGGGCAGTAAAAGAATAGTTCTGCCAGTATTAGTGTCCAAAGGAACCCCGATTAATTTGCTAGGCAGAGATGCCCTATTAAAACTAGAATTAAAATTAGAATGCACTGGAAATGGGTTGAGTGTGGAAGGAGCGAATACTCAGTTACTAGTGTGGGAAATCAAGAAAGCTAATGTTTTCTGGATAGGAGACATAGAAGATCAGATCTGGGAAACCTGGGAAAAATGGAAAAGGGGCGTGCAGGCCATATTGCCCAAGGCGGAAGCACCTACGTCTGAGTTATGTTGCACAGTAATTTTTGACGAGACTCAGAGTAAGGAGTTAGAGCAGAGATGGCACGAGGGGTCATGTACTCGGCAGCACCTAAGAGGAGAGGCTATAATAATTGGAAAGCAAGGGGCAGCCCTACAAGTCAGGTGGAATACCTTCTTGGAGAAATGGTATAGAATACCGGAGGCTGTGCCCCACATAATGTTGCTGGTGAATGAAGGATACCAGTCTAAAGACCTAGGACCCTTAGTAAAACGCACTGGAACTGTAATGGTTTGGAGGAAAATCATGCCGGAGGTATGGGCATCGGGAGACAACAACTACATTAAAATAATGGTAGATATAGATATGACAGGAACTATAAAGGAGGTCGAACTAATTCCTCAGCTGCACATGTCACTATTGGAAAAGGAGAAAGGTCAGGGAAAAGATAACAGGCTGGATAGGTTACCATCTATTCTGTGATCGCAACATGACACGGATGTAGGGAGAATAAAAACAGCAAGTCCGGTCGAAATAAAACTGAAAAAGGGAGCAGTTCCACCTTGGAGACCACAATATCCTCTAAGACCAGAAGCAGAGGAGGGAATAGCGCCCACGATACAGGGGTTGCTCGAAGCAGGCGTACTTAAGAGGATAGATAGTCCGTGTAATACTCCGCTGTTACCCACCTTAAAAGCGGACAAATCCAAATGGAGACTGGTACACGACTTACGAGCAGTAAATGAGGTAGTGGAGGACCAGCCAGCCGTAGTCCCGAACCCGCACACGCTTTTCACTAACGTTCCGCCGGATTCAAGCTATTTTTCAGTGATTGATTTGTGTTCAGCTTTCTTCAGCATTCCCCTGGCCGATCAGTGTCAGTATTTATTTGCATTTACATACAGAGGTAACAAGTATACCTATACAAGAATGTCGCAAGGATTTAAGCACTCACCGCACATTTTTAATCAAGTAGTAAAGGCAGACTTAGAGGGTATACAATTGGAAAGTACATTAATACAGTATGTGGATGATTTGTTAATTTGCTCCGAAAGTGAGGAGCAGTGTGAACAGGATACCGTAACCCTTTTAGAAAGATTGGCGTATGGAGGACATAAGGTATCCAAAAAGAAGTTGCAATTCTGTAAGCAACAGGTAGAATACCTAGGTAAGGTAATCTCCAAGGGAATGAAGGCGATAGCGCCAAGTCAAATTGAGGCAATAGCTAAATCTCCTAAACCCCAGACAGTAAAGCAGATGATGATGTTTTTAGGATTAACAGGATACAGTTCAGATTGGATTGGGG
Source organism: Mobula birostris (assembly GCF_030028105.1). Taxonomy (NCBI): domain Eukaryota; kingdom Metazoa; phylum Chordata; class Chondrichthyes; order Myliobatiformes; family Myliobatidae; genus Mobula; species Mobula birostris. The sequence continues at coordinate 94,120,213 of NC_092372.1, read as the reverse complement.
AATATGCTGAAATTGTAATGCCATTAAGGAAAATAATGAAGGAGGCAGGACATACAATTTTTAAAGAGTGGCTTACAGTGGAACGAGGAGGCGGAAATAGCGTTTAATACTATTAAACAGGAATTGCAGTCAGCCCCAGCGTTAGCTTTGCCTGACTATGAAAAGGACTTTCATTTGTATGTATCTAACCAGCAGGAAGGCTATTTCGCAGCGGTTCTAACACAAGAGACAGGCACAGGAAAAGCGAAACAACCAATAGCATACTATAGTGCGAAACTGGATGAAGTCCCTCAGGGGTACCCACCCTGTTATCAGGGATTAGCAGCATTATACTATGCCTATGAAAAGGCATCATCCATGACCATGGGCTAACCTGTGATCCTGTACACACGCCACAAGGTACCAGAATTACTGGAAAGAGGTAAATTCGTGTTGACACCAGCCAGAATTACAGCATATCAGATGTTATTGACATTTCCAGATATAACTATACAGAGATGTGCTACCAGTAATATAGCTGATTATGTCCCCTTGGGTCATGAAGGAGAACCCCATGACTGTGTAAGGGAGACAATGGCATTTGCCAAATTAGGAGCACATTTACGATCCGAACCACTAGAGGGTGAAGATAAAGAAGTTTTGTTTGTAGATGGCTCCTGTTATAGGGATTATGATGGGAATCATGCAGGTTTCTCAGTAGTGCAGCAGGATCGGACAAGCTTTAAGACTATTAGAATGGAAGCTTGCCCCCAATCGTGTTCTGCCCAATTAGCGGAAATCAAAGCCCTGACAGCAGCATGCAAAATGATGGAAGGTGAGAAAGTAGACATTTATACTGATTCGGCATATGCGCATGGAGTGTGTCATTTGTTTGGGGCAGTGTGGAAACAGAGAGAATTTAAGAAGAGTAATGGAGATCCCATATAGCACTGTCAGCAAATTTTAGATTTAATAACAGCGATGATGAAACCCAAAGCGCTGGCTATAGTGAAGTTTCAGGTACATAAAAAAGGAAACGATGTAATAACTAAGGGAAATCAAGCTGCAGACGAAGCAGCCCGGAAAGCATCTGGGTGTACCTCGGCTATCACTGCGCCCCAGGTAAGCTTGGAGCCGGAACCTATGGTAGAGGACCTTATTGAAATACAAGGTAAGGCAACTTTGGCAGAGCAGACAATGTGGAGACGAAGGGGGGCCAAGCAGAGCCCAGACGGCCTGTGGAGCACGGAGGACGGTCTGTTGGTAGCACCCACCCCGTTGTTGACTATCTTGATCTCAGAAGCGCATGGGATGGATCATTGTGCAAGGGGGCAAGTGATAAGGAAAATAAAACAGGACAGGTTTTGGTCGCCTTATTTACAGGCTTCAGTAGACCATGTGCTGTTGCAGTGCGAGGTATGTGAACAGAATAACGTTCGGAAAGGAATTACAACCCCAATAGGTCATATACCCATGCCCGAAGGGCCATTTAAACATTTAGTGATTGACTATGTAGATATGATAAGGACGGTAAGAGGGAAAAGATACATGTTAGTGGTAATTGACAGATTCAGCAGATGGATAGAAGCGGTACCCTCGAAAGATCAAGGGGCAGGAACAGTGGTAAAATTCCTGACAAATGAAGTGATCCCAAGATTCGGGATACCTACAGAAGTCAGCTCAGACAATGGTTCAGCGTTTATCCAAAAGGTGGTCAAATTAGTATTGCAAGCACTAAGAATAAAGCAGAGGTTTGGACGCGTGTATCATCCTCAGTCACAGGGCGTGATGGAAAGAATAAAAGGGACTCTAAAAACCAAACTGAATAAAATTTGCGCGGGTACTAAACTCAACTGGATTGACGCGCTGCCGTTAGCGTTAATGAGTTACCGCATGCAAACTAATCGAGTGACGTGTCTAACACTGCATGAAATGCTAACCGGAAGGCCCATGCCAGTGCCCCGGTGGAGAGGACCATATAGAGGACCTAGATTGGAACAACTGGAAGTAGAACTAAAATAATACATGCAGCAACTAACCATGATACATTAGTCTGTCTATGCACAGGAAAAACGGAAAAAGCCAGAGATTGTGCAAAGGGAAGGACCAATCACGCCAGGAGATCAGGTCTATATGTGAGCTTTTCGAAGAAAGTGGAACGGACCAAGAAGGGAAGGGCCTTTTACGGTAACCAAGGCGTCACCCACCGCAGTTCAAGTAGAGGGACGCTCCACCTGGTACTATCTCAATCACAGCACCAGAGCAGTCCCGCAGGTACAGTCAGGTGTGGAGCCCGAGGTAAGTAGTGAAGAGGAACGGATAGCAGGGGACCGACAAGAGGAACAAGAAGTTGTCACTGTACCACAGGAGTTTGATCAGACCGTAAGGGAAGTTTTTGGGTTTGAGAACTGGTCTGATGACCCAAAGGATGAGGTTGTGGATAGTAGTACTCCTTCAGACAGTGAGGATGACTTGGGAGTGACCAGTTTTGTCCCTTAGTATGATACACCCACAAACCCCTGTACGGACTTGGAAACCATTAATTTGGCCGATATGGCATAGGAATGTTAGGACTCCGCAAACCTTAAAAGAAAGGAGTAAGCGGAGCGCAACAGTTACCCCTTTACCGTGGCAACGGACATGTACTAGCCAGTGGTACCAATGGGCACAATACACAGCAGCAATGATGGAGAGACAGAATTGTTATCTGTGCTCCAGGGCAAAGCCCGTGCAACACGTAGCCCCCATGCCTTATAACTCCTCCACCTACACGCAATGGCAAAAGGAGCGGAGGGGGCAGTGTGCGCGGCAGTGTCCAAGTGTGGTCAAGACTTGCAGTATGGGAATTTGTAGAGGGACGGATCCTTGTTATCAGAAATGTATTGATAACACCCCATATTGCCCTTATTGGTGTATGCTATCCCAAGCCTCCTCGCATTCGATCGAAATGTGCTCGCCCATAAATGTAATTACAGCAGACCTTGGGCCATTAGTAAAAGAAGTCAGACCCCCATAGTGGGAAAACTGATAATGCAGGATCATTTGAATTATGAATGCTTTACACGGACAGGTGCTTTTTCGGTCGGCCATCTTAGGGGTAACTGCGTGCAGACTTGGGATGTCACCCCAGGCCGAAGATACATAGTAGGTACCCCTCCACCCGAAGGTGTGTTGGATGTCCAGAACATTCCCCTTAGTTGGGCAGGTACATGTACACGGGTTATGCTGATGCAAGAAGTTGTAGTATCCCCTGAAGTACAATTTGACGCTCCGAAGCAGCAGACACTGTGGCGGAAGTGGCGAAAATATGAACCTGATCCAAATCGACAGTATAGGACAGCCGAGAGGTATACCTAACCAGTTTAAGGCAAGAAACGAGATTGCTGCTGGCTGGGAAGCGATTATACCTATAATAAGGGTTAGCAAAAACATTGAGTGGATAAATTATATATATATTATTATCAACAGAGATTCATTAACTACACCAATGATGCGCTGGAGGCACTAGGACGACAGCTGGATTCAACTAGTAGAGTGGCGTGGCAGAATAGACAGGTGTCAGACTGGCTGTTGGCAGAAAAAGGAAGAGTTTGTGTAATGTTTGGAGAACCGTGCTGTACTTTTATACCAAATAACACTAGTCCGGAGGGATCATTTACCAGAGCAATGAACAAATTGAAAAGTCTGAGAAGAGAAGTTAGACAGAATGCAGGGTTCGGACATCAGTTATTTGACTGGTTAGATAGTAAACTAGGGGGATGGGGAGCATGGCTAACCAAGATAGCGATAACTGTAGGTATTGTATTGGTAAGCTGTGCGATTGTTTTGTGCTGTTTTCTTCCCTGTCTCAAGTCTCTTATAGTGCAGGTCGCAACAAAACGCTTTCCGATGCTCCTGGAAATTGCTGAATCAAGCCCAGTGGAAAGAGAAACACCGATGATGTACTGTTACAGCTTACACAACATGCAAGATGTACAGGAGGGAAATGATAATGTGGCAGTAGACTGTAAAGGCTCCTGAGTCTTTTTTCCTGTCTCAAACACGAAGGGACAGGTATTTGGGTCAGTGGCCTAGGAAGGTAGGGAGAGAACACTTCGAGTTCTAAGCACAAGAAATTATAGTTTGACCCAGATTTGGGAGTAAATTCTGGAGTTTATTTGAGCTTTTGTGTGTGTAGTCGGAGTTTCCTCTCTGTATATGTGAGACTTTGTAAGTCTCAAAGGAGGGATTATATTGGAAAACATTTTAACTCTGTTTTCTAAGTGTTTATTTTAAGTGTGCTTTTATTGCTTATTAGATGTTTATTCAGATGTTGACCATGCCTTTACTCTGTTACTGAGTGAGTGGGATTACTGTGGTATTTGGGATGTAACCATTGAATGAAACCTGTGTACTTTTAACCCCTGGAGAAAAACGAATGTAGCCAAGTAAGAGAGATAAGAGCAATTGATTTATTAGCGAGAGTAAAAAACTTACAGAGGTATGCTAACCCAGAAGGGCTATAAAGAATGCTGTGTGAAAACGACAAACGGGCAGTCAGTGACAGACTACACAGCCTGGTCCACTGTCTGTCTCAGCTTTACTTTGCAAATTAAAGTTTAAACATCTCTTGAAGAATCTTCGGCGCTTCCTTGTCATTTGTGAAACCATGACAAACCTGGCGTAGTCGGCAGGATTGGGAAGAGACCCGTGGAAGAAGGAAACGGCAAATTGAGGGTGCTTCCCGGTCCCTGGGGGACCTCCACAGAGCTAACAGAATTCAGGGTCCACCCGAACAATAGTAAGCACTTTTTAGTGACAATTTGGACTAAGAATTCTGTTGCTTTTTGGGGAGATCCCGGGGACTCAGACGTGTGAAACAACTGCCGAAGGGTCTCTCCGATTCAAAGAATCTGGCAGAATTGAGGGTTAAAAAGGAGGCTCGGAGGATTAATCAAGAACACTGCAGTGAGGGGGGTAAGTACGAATAAAGTAATAAGAAGTTAAGTGAGAAAAATTCCACGTGGTGTTGGTAAGTCCCTGTGGATACCGCTTTGTATGAGACGAAGGTCTGAATGGACAGGGAAAGAAAGAAAAGAGCAAATCCTCGTGAATACTGCCTTAAGAAAAGTTAAGAGTCTGAATAGGTGAGGTGAAAAAAGAAGGTTCTGTGGATACCGCCCGAGAAAGGGGTCTGCACGGGCAGAACAGAATAGAAGATAAGGATAGCTTAAGTAGATAGTTTAGAGGCGGGTGAGAAGAAACCATAAGGCTAGATAGAAAATAGGTTACAGAAAATAGCATTACTTTGGTGTGAGACGCCAAGAATACCTTAAAAAGGGGAAGAACAACATGACAGGGAAAGGAACAGCAGTAGAAATATTGAGTAGAATATTCCCGGTGTGTCAAGGTAAGATCGCGGAAATTTTAGAAAAATGGGAAAAAAGAACCAAAAATCTGGTTATATTAAGAGCAAAAGGATTGTAAGGGATAAAATTGGTCCTCTTGAAGATCAGAGTGGTCGGCTTTGTGCGGAACCAAAGGAAATGGGGGAGATCTTAAATAGGTTTTTTGCGTCTGTATTTACTGAGGAAGCTGGCATGAAATCCATGGAATTGAGGGAATCAAGTAGGGAGACCATGGAAACTGTACAGATTGAAAAGGAGGAGGTGCTTGCTGTCTTGAGGAAAATTAAAGTGGATAAATCCCCGGGACCTGACAGAGTGTTCCCTCGGACCTTGAAGGAGACTAGTGTTGAAATTACGGGGGCCCTGGCAGAAATATTTAAAATGTCGCTGTCTACGGGTGAAGTGCCGGAGGATTGGAGAGTGGCTCATGTTGTTCTGTTGTTTAAAAAAGGATCGAAAAGTAATCCGGGAAATTATAGGCCGGTGAGTTTAACATCAGTAGTAGGTAAGTTATTGGAGGGAGTACTAAGAGACAGAATCTACAAGCATTTGGATAGACAGGGGCTTATTAGGGAGAGTCAACATGGCTTTGTGCGTGGTAGGTCATGTTTGACCAATCTGTTGGAGTTTTTCGAGGAGGTTACCAGGAAAGTGGATGAAGGGAAGGCAGTGGATATTGTCTACATGGACTTCAGTAAGGCCTTTGACAAGGTCCCGCATGGGAGGTTAGTTAGGAAAATTCAGTCGCTAGGTATACATGGAGAGGTGGTAAATTGGATTAGACATTGGCTCGATGGAAGAAGCCAGAGAGTGGTGGTAGAGAATTGCTTCTCTGAGTGGAGGCCTGTGACTAGTGGTGTGCCACAGGGATCAGTGCTGAGTCCATTGTTATTTGTCATCTATATCAATGATCTAGATGATAATGTGGTAAATTGGATCAGCAAGTTTGCTGATGATACAAAGATTGGAGGTGTAGTAGACAGTGAGGAAGGTTTTCAGAGCCTGCAGAGGGACTTGGACCAGCTGGAAAAATGGGCTGAAAAATGGCAGATGGAGTTTAATACTGACAAGTGTGAAGTATTGCACGTTGGAAGGACAAACCAAGGTAGAACGTACAGGGTTAATGGTAAAGCACTGAGGAGTGCAGTGGAACAGAGGGATCTGGGAATACAGATACAAAATTCCCTAAAAGTGTCGTCACAGGTAGATAGGGTCATAAAGAGAGGTTTTGGTACATTGGCCTTATTTAATCAAAGTATTGAGTATAAGAGCTGAAATGTTATGATGAGGTTGTGTAAGGCATTGGTGAGGCCGAATCTGGAGTATCGTGTTCAGTTTTGGTCACCAAATTACAGGAAGGATATAAATAAGGTTGAAAGAGTGCAGAGAAGGTTTACAAGGATGTTGCCAGGACTTGAGAAACTCAGTTACAGAGAAAGGTTGAATAGGTTAGGACTTTATTCCCTGGAGCGTAGAAGAATGAGGGGAGATTTGATAGAGGTATATAAAATTATGATGGGTATAGATAGAGTGAATGCAAGCAGGCTTTTTCCACTGAGGCAAGGGGAGAAAAAAACCAGAGGACATGGGTTAAGGGTGAGGGGGGAAAAGTTTAAAGGGAACATTAGGGGGGTCTTCTTCACACAGAGAGTGGTGGGAGTATGGAATGAGCTGCCAGACGAGGTGGTAAATGCGGGTTCTTTTTTAACATTTAAGAATAAATTGGACAGATACATGGATGGTAGGTGTATGGAGGGATATGGTCCGTGTGCAGGTCAGTGGGACTAGGCAGAAAATGGTTCAGCACAGCCAAGAAGGGCCAAAGGGCCTGTTTCTGTGCTGTAGTTTCTATGGTTCTATGGTTCTTTGGTTCTATGGTCACAAAGTGGCCGAAAGAAGGAACATTTGATGTAAGTTTATGTGAGGAAATGGGGGCGCTGATTAAAAATTATAAACCAAGAGATAAATCTAAAAAAAGGGAGAAAAAAAAAATAGGAGATAGAAGTGTTAAAACTCTTTCGGATGGAGGGAGAAAGATTGAGAAAGAAAGGACGAATATCAGTAGCAAGTAAAGAAGACACTGAGAAACAAGAAAAGCAGTTTGGTAAATCACAGGAGAAACCGAATAAAGAGCCAACTCTATACCCAGACCTGAGAAATGTAGAAACCCCTCCCCCTTATTACGAGAAGGAGACTCTTAAACAGTGCCCTGTATTAACAGGAGAACTAGAACTGGAGGGAAAATTTAAAGTCTGGGAGACCGAGGAGGAAAGAAGGAAATATGAGGAGGAGAGAGGGGCACTGTGGAAGGAGATGCAGGAAGATAAGAAAAAAGTAGAACAAGAAAGTAAGACAATAAGAGAACATATCAAAGAGTTGCAGGAATTGAGGCTGAGGAAAAATCAGGAGGAATTCCTGTTACAGGAACAGGACACTGAACAGGCTGAAAAAGAAGATGATTTATCAGAAGAGCAAGAGTCAAGTAATGAGTATGAGGGTATAAGAGAGTGTAGACGGGATAGAAGAGGAGTTCCTTGAAGGGGAAAAAGAGAGAGTGGAAAGGGAGATAAGAGAAGCGGAGAAAGAGTATAGGAGATTACAGCAGAAATTGGGTTTCCAACAACAGTTCGAGGAATTCGCGAGGATCCGAGCCAATGCTAGCCTGAATCAGAAAGGGAGGACTCTAAGGAGAAGTCAAGAGAAAATAGGGAAACAAGGGAGAGAGCAAACCTCAGAGAGATTTGTGTGGCAGCCAGTGAGAGCGAGGTCAGAAGGGGACGAGGAGTCGGATGAGGAGGAAAATCAGAATATGGGGAGAGAAGGAAAAAAAGTGATGCCGTTGTTAGTAAAAGGGTCAGGACAAGTACAGTATGTTCCCTGGGGCTCCCAGGACCTGGAAGGGCTGAAAAACACTCTGCCTAGCTTACATGAAGGAGCAGGGAAGTGGATTAGAGCCTTTGAAGAAGAAACTACGGGATGGTTATTGGCTATGGGAGATTTGAAGGCACTGCTGATAAGGTTGATGGGAACCTCCAAATTAAAAGAGTTGATGGAAACGGCTGGACTACTAAATGCATTCAGCCCAATGACTGACGGGACCAGCTTTGACCAAGTGAGGCAGAGGGTATGGCAAGCCCTCAGGAAGTTTTACCCTCCCAAAGTGGACCCCAAAGCTTTGAAAGGGGATCCGCTGGGGGACACTGAGAATCCAGCAGCCCATGTAGAAAATCAGTTGAAAAGGTGGAGGCTGGAGACTGAGCAAGAAGTGGAAGACAACTCGTTTATGACCATACTGTTCTGAACCACCATTTTGGAAGCAATGCCTCTGCAAGTTAAACCTAAATTGGAGGAAGTGGTTGGACTGATGTCAAAGAACTCACAAGAATTTAGAGACCACGTAGTTCATGCGGTTGAGAAATATCAGAGAGACAAACGGAAGCTGATTGAGCAGCAGGAAGAGGTGCAAAGAAAGCTCACGCAAATGCAGCTTGAAGAACTTAAAAAGAAGGAAAAAGAGAAGGGAAAAAAGATGCTGGTAGTAGCACTGGATTTGAGTGCAACCGCTGAAATGGATGAAACACCACTGTATGGAGGAACCGGTCGCGCTGTCAGGCAGGGGCCAGAAAACCCCATGCCAATAATAAACGTCTTTGGAGGAGCATTCCCACGAATGCCCTATCAGGAATAGAGTAAATTTAAACAGCAGCCCAGACAGGACTGGAAACCCCAAGGAGGGGTACAGAGAGGTTATGGACAAAGAGGGCCAGTGAGGAGAGAAGAGGAGAGAGAGATAGAGAGACTGTGTTGGGGGTGTAACCAGCCAGGACATATGAGAAGAGACTGTCCACTCAGGTTATGGCCCGTCGCATACCAACAGGGGTCGATGAGAAGGGAACCGCAGGTTAGCCAAGGACCAGCCCCCACAGGCTCAGGCGGACCCGTGAACCCCTGTGCAAGATGCTAGGGGTGCCCAGAGAACCCAGGTGGGAGGGGACATTACCCAGTGATAACAAGGGAGGCGGAAGAGGAACCCATTGCTCAGTTATGTTAGAAGGGCAATTGACACCCATGATGACAGACACTGGAGTCACGTATACCTGTGACACTAGCAGTATGGTGGAAGTTCAACAATGTTGGGACTCGAGGAACCGAGTTATAGAGTGCCATTACTAGGGAGAAAGTGCTTGGAAAGCTGAAAGGTCTGAAGGTAGATAAGTCACCTGGACCAGATGAACTACATCCTAGAGTTCTGAAAGAGGTGGCTGAAAAGATTGGAAACATAGAAAGTAGAAACCCTACAGCATAATACAGGCTCTTCAGCCCACAAAGTTGTGCTGAACATGTTCCTACCTTAGAAATTACTAGGGTTACCCATAGCTCCCTATTTTTCTAAGCTTCATGTACCTATCCAGGAGTCTCTTAAAAGACCCTATCATATCCACCTCCACCACCATTGCTGGCAGCGCATTCCACACACTCACCATTCTCTGCGTAAAAATCTTACCCCTGACATCTCCTCTGTACCCAAGCACCTTAAACCTGTGCCCTCTTGTGGCAGCCATTTCAGCCCTGGGAAAAAGCCTCTGACTAGCCACACAATTATTGCCTTTCATCATCTTATACACCTCTATCAGGTCACCCCTCATCCTCTGTCGCTCCAAGGAGAAAAGGCAGAGTTCATTCAACCTGTTTTCATAAGGCATGCTCCCCAATCCAGGCAACATCCTTGTAAATCTCCTCTGCATCCTTTCTATAGTTTCCACATCCTTCCTGTAGTGAGGCGAGCAGAACTGAGCACAGTACTCCAAGTGGGATCTGACCAGGGTCCTATATAGCTGCAACATTGCCTCTCGGCTCCTAAATTCAATTCCATGATTGATGAAGGCCAATGCACCGTATGCCTTCTTAACCACAGAGTCAACCTGCGCAGCAGCTTTGAGTGTCCTATGGACTCGGACCCCAAGATCCCTCTGATCCTCCACACTGCCAAGAGTCTTACCATTAATACTATATTCTGCCATCATATTTGACCTACCAAAATGAACCACTTCACAATTATCTGGGTTGAACTCCATCTGCCATTTCTCAGCCCAGTTTTGCATCTTATCAATGTCCCACTGTAACCTCTGACAGTCCTCCACACTATCCACAACACCCCCAACCTTTGTGTCATCAGCAAACTTACTAACCCATCCCTCCACTTCCTCATCCAGGTCATTTATAAAAATCACAAAGAGTAAGGGTCCTAGAACAGATCCCTGAGGCACAGCACTGGTCACCAACCTCCATGCAGAATATGACCTGTCTACAACCACTCTTTGCGTTCTGTGGGCAAACCAGTTCCGGATCCACAAAGCAATGTCCCCTTGGATCCCATGCCTCCTTACTTTCTCAATAAGCTTGCATGGGGTACGTTATCAAATGCTGTACTGAAATCCATATACACTGCACCTACTGCTCTTCCTTCATCAATGTATTTAGTCACATCCTCAAAAAATTCAATCAGGCTTGTAAGGCACAACCTGCCCTTGACGAAGCCATGCTGATTACTCCTAATCGTATTATACCTCTCCAAATGTTCATAAATCCTGCCTCTCAGGATCTTCTCCATCAACTTACCAATCACTGAAGTAAGATTCACTGGTCTCTAATTTCCTGGGCTATCTCTACTCCCTTTCTTGAATAAGGGAACAACATCCGCAACCCTCCAATCCTTCGGAACCTCTCCCATCCCCATTGATGATGCAAAGATCATCGCCAGAGGCTCAGCAATCTCCTCCCTTGTTTCCCACAGTAGCCTGGGGTATATCTCATCCGGTCCTGGTGACTTATCCAACTTGATGCTTTCTAAAAGCTCCAGCACATCCTCTTTCTTACATGCTCAAGCTTTTCAGTCTGCTGCAAATCATCACTACAATCACCAAGATCCTTTTCCATAGTGAATACTGAAGTAAAGTATTCATTAAGTACCTCTGCTGTTTCCTCCGGTTCCATACACACTTTCCCACTGTCACACTTGATAGGTCCTATTCTTTCACATCTTATCCTCTTGCTTTTCACATACTTGTAGAATGCCTTAGGGTTTTCCTTAATCCTGCCTGCCGAGGCCTTCTCATGGCTCCTTCTGGCTCTCCTAATTTCATTCTTAAGCTCCTTCCCATTAGCCTTACAATCTTCTTGATCTCTAACATTACCTAGCTCTCTGAACTTTTTGTAAGCTTTCCTTTTCTTCTTGACTAGATTTACTACAATGTTTGTACACCACGGTTCGTGTATCCTACCATAACTTCCCTGTCTCATTGCAACGTACCTATGCAGAGCTCCACACAATCCCCTAAACATTTGCCACATTTCTTTCGTACCTTTCCCTGAGAACATCAAGTTCCTGCCTGATAGCCTCATAATCCCCCTTACTCCAATTAAACACTTTTCTAACTTGTCTGTTCCTATCCCTCTTCAAAGCTATTGTAAAGAAGATAGAATTGTGATCACTATCTCCAAAATGCTCTCCCACTGAGAGATCTGACACCTGACCAGGTTCATTTCCCAATACCAAACCAAGTACAATCTCTCCTCTTGTAGGCTTATCTCCATATTGTGTCAAGAAACCTTCCTGAGCACACCTAACAAACTCCACCCCATCCAAACCCCTTGCTCTAGGGAGATGCCAATTGATACTTGGGAAATTAAAATCTCCCACCACGACAACTCTGTTATTATTACACCTTTCCAGGATCTGTTTCCCTATCTGCTCCTCGATATCCCTGTTACTATTGGGTGGCCTATAAAAAACACCCAGTAGAGTTATTGACCCCTTCCTGTTCCTAACCTCCACCCACAGAGACTCCGTGGAC